>NC_056725.1:565205943-565345943 GCF_019279795.1 Protopterus annectens
GGAATGGCCTGAAGCTTTCTGACAATACTGATGATTTGTATGTTGATAGGAGTGAAGGGTTGTGTGCTGCTGCTATTGTTAATTTTATTCTGCATTTACTGCTTAGAAATGTATTAGTAGGCATTCATGAGTGAGATAGTTGTAGCCTTTATGAGCCAAAGCATTCATTTGCCATTCTAAGCCCACATGATAATACGCCAGAGTGAGTCCCCAGCTTGATTGCAATGTTGCTATAAGAATGTTATTGGTTTCAGAACATTCTGTGACAGACAGTATTACTGTGACAGTGGTGTTTTCATGGATGCAACTATAGAATGCAACATACCTGAACACATGCAGATGATATGCTGAAAAGGCTGTAGAAAACAGTAGTGGAACTTGGTGATGGAGTCAAATGCTTAGATGCACTCTGCAAAGTATATTTTGTGTTAAAACAATATTACTGGGATCTTGTGTGTGCAAATATTATACAGGTCATATTTATCAGTTCCAATGTAGTTTGATGATATCAAACCCAGACAAAAACAACTGACTGTAGCCTTATGCAGTTGAAAAAGAAAATGTTTTCACAGGGAGGCTGAACCCCATGCACACCTCATGCTGGGGACTTTGTTACTCCACAGGATAATGGCTAACCCTGGTGTTTTTAGGTATTATTCTAAGGTAAACTTCCTACTACTAAGTGATACCATGGCAAAATTTCTAGCCCCTGCCAAACCCTGAGAACATCACTGCCTGTGTGGAATTATTCAAAGAAAACCTGTATAATAATATTAACAGTTGCATAGAGACAGCTGTACCTACCCGTATTAAGCACAGGATCAACTCAAAAAGCAAGCTGCTTTGGTGGAATCCCATCATCAGTAGGTTGTATAACAAAAGGAAGAAATTCATGGCAAAAATTAGGAGGTGTAATGCCCATCAAGGTAAAAATTCCCTCATCAATCTACGCAAGCAACTCAGGGATTTAATCAAATCTACCAAAGTGAAGTTTGATGTAAAATTAGCCTCCAAGGACAAGGATGATCATAAAACGTTCTTCAGCTATGTTTGAAACCACATAAGCAATAAACAGCAATGTACCAAATTCATTGTAAATGGTGCCGTGTCACAGATTCATTGTAAATGGTGTCACCTATATGACGTAAGAAAATAAATAATTATGTATACAAACATAGTTAAAACATCCTTGTGCTGTCTTTGGGTTTAAAGTAATTGACTCAATAGTGTTGACTAACAGTTCAAAGGATGAGTTGCAGTTTGCATTAACACAAAAGGAGAAGTTTTGGATAATAAAATTGAGGGCTTTATTTTATCTTGAACTAAATGACTAAATGAATATCTTTACGTTCTCCTTCAAATTTGTATTTGCTGTTGATGATGTGATTATGCTGGAGGTTTTAAAAGTACACTTTGAAAGTGAGGCTTTAGATTTAGAGCACAACTTATGAGCAGGGGGATGGCATCTAGATCCAAACACGTGAATGTTCTGTTGTACTCTTCTGCCATAAGACCATACAATGCCCCATTTGGTACGTACCTTGTCAAGCATATGCACCAACTGGAGTGTCTGAAGAGATTCTTCACAAAAAGAATACATGATGTGGAAAAAAGTCCTATGTGGACTACCTCATACCTTTGTCTTTATATTCAGTCTACTACAGGCTGCTGAGAGATTACCTATGCCTGGCGTACAAAGTATCCCTGGTCCAGCCCTAACAGACCTGTTGTACATCCATAAAACAAATGGCACCAGGCAAACCAAGTCCAGGGACCTAAACCTTGCTAGTGACATAAACAGGACATGCTGGAGGGACAGGTATTTGTCTCAGAGGTTTCTCCTTCTCTGGAGCAGGCTTCCCATCCATGTGAAGCAGAGTTCATCCCTACATTCATTCAAGCAAAATTTGGATCAGTGTCAATATTAGAGAAGGGAAATTTGTAAATACCTGGACACCCATATCCAAGTATATAGATCCCCACAAAACCCTTGGGAAACGATACCTATCAAATGTTATTGGGAAGCATGAGTAGGCTTAATAATGTCTCTTGGCTCGATAAGCTGGTATTTTACTATGACACTATGCTGACTGCAGATGATCTGAAATAAAATGGCAGACACCTTCCATTTCATAATTTACTTTACCACTTCTGCAAAAATGCTGTTAGCATACCTCTGCTACTTACAATGACAAAGTGTTTTGGAACACAAGGCCAAAATCATATGACTGAACAGACCTAATTTTATGAACTGTTATATACTTAGATTATGTGAAATGAAAAGTCTTTGTTTATAAAGAAGACACAATGTGCAAGACTGACCATTGCTATGTAGGAACTTTGGATTTTGTGGGGTACATGCATTAGGGGTGGTAGAACTTTCTTAATTCACACTTCTCAGCATTTGGTAATAAAACAAATAAAAGCTACAGTGACAAAGGTGTAAGGCTTTAAGCACTGTTACATGGAAATATTAAATAGTCTAAAGCACAAGACACAGCCCACAATCTCCGGCACCTTTATGTGTGGTTGGTGTGAGATTCAAGAATGATGGTCTGTTTTTATAAACAGGAGTGGAATTTATTATAGAAACTACTTTAATATTTGATGTATGATTTGGTCAAAATGCAGAAAGTAGATGAAAGAATATTACCTTATAAATAGGCTGGTATCTTTTGGATGGAATACAGTGGAGATCATATAAGTGCATCAGTAGTCTGTGGTCACACATATGCCTGTAATTGAGAATATGTGTCTAAATGCATGCCCTATATGTGTGCTTGTATGTGTGCGTGTATATGCACGAGTGCATCTTGGGGGGATACAAGGATCTGAGGATGTCTAAGGAGAAGGGTGTATGCAATACAGCATTTAAACTGGTATGTGTTTGTGTGCATATTATATATCATTTATGCACGTGCATGTGTGTGTGTGTGTGTGTGTGTGTGTGTGTGTGTGTGTGTGTGTGTGTGTGTGTGTGTGCGTGTATGTCCGTGTGTCTACACATGTGTGAGTGCTTGCATTTGTGAACAAGGACAAATATACATGTACAAATAAAATATTTAAGATAAAGAATAAGACTGCTATGTTTGAGGCAGACCTTAATTCAGTACTACTTGCTGTAAAATCATTTTACTATTACTTTAAAAGACTAGTAGCCAACCTATTTACGTGTTATCCATGGCCTAGTTTTCAGTATGCCAGGTTCAGACTTTTAAAGCAAAACAGCAGCATACTAGAAAACCAGTTCTCTTGAAATCTGTTTTACAAGGCAGCAACCTCAGAAAACATGATTGATTTGTTTAATGATGTGTCAAAATAAAATTCATTTTCAGGAACAGTCGGGATGACAGAAACCCTATTTAAATGCAAAAAGTTCTAAAATATAAATATCTTATCCCATCCTCATGGGAATTTTCTGCAAGTTCTGTCTGAAGATATAGTCCACAGAGAATTTATAGTTAAGATAAAGAAAATGCTTACCTAGAGCAGTTGTCTCTTCCCCTTCTAACACAACACATTGCCTTAAAAATAAAGGATTGAATTACAGTTTTAAAATATTTATATCAAGTAATCTATAATTACTTTACAAAATGTTAAACTTGCAAGATGTTAAAACATTAACAAGACTAATATACAACAATGGAAATTAAATGCAGAAAATCATATAAATCATATTAAATCATCAGTGCAGTGAAACTGAAAACTGTTCTACCAGCTTTCAGCATGAAGAATCTCAGATATATTTTGTTATTATCTATTGGAACATTTATATGCTTATTCTAGAATATTAATAATTTATACATAGTTAAATGCTGTTGTTACAAACAGCAATGTTGCCATGGTTAAAAGTTGTTACAGATTAAAGAAATACAATCTAAATCTGACTATGTATTAGACTATGGCAACAGTACTTCTCTGAAAATGAAAAGTTTTTGCAAAGCATAATTTTTACTGCAGTACTGCTTGAAGCAGGAGAAGTGTGCAATAACAATTTTAAAAAAGCAGTCTCTAGAAAAAAAATCTGTAGTAAATCCAAGTGCTGAAATGATTAAAATATTAAAGAAAGCTGATATTTCTCAGGAGAGAGGTGATACAAATCAGCATGGTGAAGATATAGATTTGTGTCAGGAATCACAGTGCCTGACAGTGGTCCACAAGGTTTGCTAAGACAAAGGAAGAAGTGCATATTTTCCAAACCAACTTAGCATTAAAATCTAGGGAAGTAGCAGAATTTTAAATGATATATATTTTCTAAAACACAGTGCAAAATGTAACACACATGGATAAATATACCAATGACCACAAAGATACCATTCATAAAATCAGGTAATTTATCTTCAATCCACAGTGCTGGTGAATCAAAGAAAAAGGAATACATCTTTCTGTATGTTACATCAAAGCAGATGGAAAGAAAAGCACGTAACCCAAAGAAGAGAATAAAGCTGAGTAACAAAACATGGTTCTTAAGCCTTTTGCTCCACTGCCATTAATGCCAGCTGAATAAAGATGTGTTTTATTAATGTGTACGCTTCTTGATGGTGGTTAGCAAGTAAGTTACTAAGACGAATACTATAAGCCATTCCTCTAGGAGAAAAGTTTAGATTGTCAAGGCTGGAGGCAATAAAGTAAGAAAATCATGAATATTCCAGATACTGCAAGGCAAACTAAAAGGAATCTGGGGAAAGTGCTGATAGATCTGTTTAACGGTCATCATGAATAAATATTGACATTACATTAAGTTTTGAACATTATATACACTGAAAGAAAGAAAGAGAGAAAGAAAACATAAGACAAACAGAAAACATTCCCAGCAGGCTAATGGAGACAATGTTGACACCATAATATATTCTAAGAAAGCAGCACCATGGATTTGTTGTATGAATATTATAATCTAATTCTGTAGGCATGGTTTGAAGACAATGCTCATCATATTTTATAGTAAGCACATTTTTGTTAAGAGAATTGCTTTATAATCTGCATATAATAGTGATACAAATGTTTATGAAATGCAGAGAAGCAAAGTGTGATAAATCATATAAGTGAATAAGAGGCTCATTTAGTGGGAATTCTGACTCCTGAATATCACAGATTTCAGTACTTAAACCATTATTTCATGCAAATAAATGATGCAGAAATGGAAAACAAGATAACCTTATAAAGAAGTAAGAGTATGACCTGAACGTAAGGAGACCTGTTTCCAAGAGGTCAGAAGTATCGATGCCCTTAGAACTTAAAGGCGCCCTGAGACTGACTACATTATTACAGCTAGCTCTATAATTCAATTAATGAACTATTATATGTGGAAAAAGGCAGTGCAAACTTTTTTCACAACATATTCATAAATTGAATGCATTTATATTGTTAAGATAATATTATCTAAAAATGTATGAATGCACTGATGCATGAGAACTGCTTCTACCTTGTGGGTAACACAACAGCTTATCCACATTTAAAAATGACTGGCTTACTGGATTCCAATCTGTACTGTAACTACTCATTGTATGATGGACAACTTTGGTTCTCAATTGGTGAAGACAGCCTTCCTGAGAAAGCCAATGCTGTTTCAGGGAGAATCAAGCAAGTCTGAAACTACTGTGTGCTTAAAACTTTCACTATAGAGCATTTATTTTATGTTTGTTTAGGCTGAAGGATGACCATTAATGGATATGTATTTCTTAACATAGTATCACAGGAGGTTACTAAGCTATCGACTCAAAGGTCATTTTAAGCCTAGCCATTTCAACCCAATGTAATACCATAGAGGTACTAGTCGATACCCAAGATTGCATTTAGTGATGACTGCATATGTCCAGGAGGGTTGTGGGTGCTATTCCCTGTTAAGAATTTATGGTGCCCCATCCACTCATCCAGGTTCCTCTTGAACAGTGTCATAGAGGTCCACTGTTTCACATAAATTGGTAGCCTGTTCCAAAGATGTGGCAGTCACTAGGAGATAAATCTGTCCTTCCATCATGTCCCATTTAAGTTGCAGGCCATATGTAAATCCCTAGAATGGGTAGCCCTAGACACATTTGATTTACAGACATGCAGTAAGTTCATTTGGCTTGCATCTTGGGTTGCACTGTAAGCCAGACATAAGTCTCCCCTAAGAAGTTGATATGATACAGGATACAGTGACAGGGATTTTAGTCAGTCCATGTAAGGCACATGCTGGAGGCCCTTGATCTTCTTTATTAGAGACCTTTGAGGTCTCTCTAATTGCTGCAGGTGCTTAGTACAGTACACACCAAATGGGGCTTTATACTCAATTATGGGCCAGATATGTGCCGAGTATAGGGGGGTTATAACTTCTTTTGCTCTCAAGGTGATGCCTTTACTAATTGACTCAGCTATGTGGAAAGCTGCCCTTACAATGGTAGACACATGGTGGTTGAAGTTAACGTCACAGTCAGTCTGTGATCCCAGGTCCCTTACCACTTCATGGGTACATAGGGTATTGTTATTGATTTGATAGTGTGAGGGACATTGTTTTTGTCGAAGGGAATGATGATGCATTTCTTTGCATTCAGTTTGAGACTGTGACTAATACACTAGTTGTTGGTTTGTGTGAGACCATCCTGGAGTATACTGACATCATTTGCAGATTTAATGATTGCACCTAGTTTGCAGTTGTCTGCAAACTTGGTCAGCCACAACTATTTAGTTTTCATCTGAACTTCTGAGAAGTATATACCAAACAGTAGGGGCCCAGCACTGACCCCTGTGGCACTCAGCTGGTAACAGGTCTACTGATTGATGTGGAGTCACCTGCTCTGATAGTGGGTGTCTGGTTTATGAGCCAGTTGGCAACACACCTAACAAAAGGGATTACATTTAGTTTGCTAAGTTTATTGGTAATGCCTGAATGTGGGATTGTGTTGAAAGTCTTTGCCAAGTTGAGGTCTGCTGTGTGCACAGATTTGCCCTCATCAGTGGCCTTGGTCACACTTTCAAAGAAATCTACCGGATTTAATAGGCAGGATCTGCCCTTCATGAACCTGGATTGGATAGGATCCATGGTTTGGAGGTCATCTATGTCTTTGTGTATGAGGTCCATAATGATACATTCCATGGCCCTACAGATGAGTGTGGTCAGGCTTATGGGTCTGTAATTCCCTGAGTCTGTTGCTAGGCCACCTTTGTAGACAGGAGTAACTGTAGCTGTTCTCCATTCCACAGGAATAAAGCCTGTAGTTAGGCTATGATTGAAAATAGCACTTAGTGGTGATATTAGTTCATGTTTTAGCTTGTTTAGAAGACAGTCTGGGATATCATCTAGTTCCACAGAGGCCATGTTCTTTGCCTTGCACAAGGTTTTGAGGACCTGCTCTTCAGATATGTAATGTGGGGGTGAGAGTTTTGAGGAAGGTTTGTTATAAGTTAGGAGGGGATAAGGGAGTGAAATTTTTGCCAAACCTATCCGCTAGCAGATTTGCTATCTCTGTGGGGTCAGTGTTTGTGATGCCATTGGCCACCAGTTCTGCACATGGTTGGGTCCTACCCTTTAGGTTATGTACATAGCTGTAAAAGGCCTTATGGTTATCCTTGGCAGTACTTGCTAGGTTTCTCTCAAAGGAGCTCTCAGAGGATTTGACAATTTGTCTTATTTGCCTGTTAGGGATGAGGAGGGTGCTTTTCCATTGTTGGGTCCTTGCCTTAGTTTTTTTGGACAGAAACTTTTTGCATTTATTGTACAGTTTGTTGAGGCTGGAAGCCCACTGCAGCAGTTTGATTTTACTTGGGACTCTGATTTTGATTCTATCTGGTACAGCTGAGTTTATACATTTATGCAAGTGATTGTATAGGGATTTAGTATAAGCTTCAGTTTAATTACACTTTCAGCTTGGGGTGGGGCTTATAATGCATTTATACCTTCACCTAGGAGGGCAGTTTGCCTTGGTGAAGTTTTCTAGTATGATTTCACCCTTTGTGAGTTCTGGTGTTAGTGTCAGTTCGAAAGTGACTGATTTGTGGTCAGTTTTAACTAATGAGGCTCCAACAGTTGCAGCAGAGCATCTGTTTGTCATATTAGTGAGGGCCAGATCTAGAATGTTTGTTCCTCTTGTTGGGGTATGGACAATTTTCTCCAGAGCATTTAAATTCACAAAATCAAAAACTTTTGTGCTAGCAAGTTTGGGACAGAGTAAGTTTCCCAGTTGATGGTGGGATAATTGAAATCCCCCATAATCAGTGTTTTTGGTAAAATTTGGATTGCCTTCAGTTTGGTTAAGTAGGCTTTGTGGGTGTCATGACCCATGGAGGGGGATCTGTAACTGGCTAGGACTTGAATGGGGGTCTTACCCACTCTTACCTGGACTTGGAGTAACTCCATGGAGTTGTCCAGTCTAACTAGACATGAGGTGAATTTATCTGTAATATAGCTTGAAACACCACCACCTTTGGTTTTCACACATTCATTTTGCAGTCTAAAGGTGTGGAAGGCATTGTAGCTTTGCAGGGCCAGGGTACTCTCTGAGACTTTAAACCAGGTTTCTGTGACTGCATAGACATCTACATCTTCTAGTGACAGAAGTGGTACCAGGGAGTGCAATTTTTGGTTTAAGCTCCTAGCATTTAGCAGCATAACCCTTATTTTGTTCTGATTGGTTAATGTCATGTTGGTAATGTTTTCAAGACCTTGCCTAAAAAAGGCACTATGGGGGAGACAAGAGCCTTTACCAGCAGCCAAAAGCCTAGGTGTGCCAGGTTCAAACTGTCTCTGGCAAAGCAGACAGGTTTGTCAACTATGGCTTCCCAGGCAGACAGGAACTGGATGCCCTTGGAATGACACCAAAAACTAAGTCAGTTACTGAAATCAATTATATTTTGTTTATACTGCAGCATCATTCTAGGTGAGGGTAGTATGCTGCTCAAGGCTAGGGACATACTTGCCTGGACAAATACTCATAGAGCTCGACCATGTCTCTCTTCATATAGTCCAGTAAGGTACATCTAAGGTAATTCACACCAACATGAACTATGACAGAGTCATAATGGTACTTGATGAGAAACATGAGTGCATGCGTGATTTGGTGAATCCTGGCACAGGACAGGCAGCTGATCATGACTTTCTCCTTGTCCAACCTGGTGATTGAGACATCCATGTGTCTCACTATTGAGTCTCCAATGACAAGAAAACTTGGTTTTTGAGTGTTAAGCCTTATGTGCTTTGTGGGTGAAACACTGGTGTTGCTATGTGCCATGGGTGCTGTGGAGACTGTGTTAGCTGTAGCAGACTTGTGTTTTGGAGGTCTCTCATGTTTCACTAAATATTTTGAGAGAACCTCTGCTTATGTGGATTTACATGTTTGATGCATACTATGTGTATGAGTAGTGGTACTATGTGAATATGTAGTGGTGGGTGAGGTGACAACCTTCTCCGTGTTATTGTTTTGAGTGAGAGACAGAGCATGGATTCTAGATACTTGATGTAAATGCATCTCTCACACTCTGTAGTAGAATGTGAGATTAGTAGAGGGTTGTCTTTGTACATGAGGCAATTGCTACACTGGCTTAAGTGACCCAAGGTTGACAGGAGAAAAAGGGTAGTCCAACTATCTATAATGCTAGGTTGAAGACTGTTGTCACTAGGGGTGGCTTTTTGGAAATTAACAGGGAGGAGCTTGGATTTCTGCCTGGGTTTTAAGGGAAAATGAGTTGAATTTAACTGTCCAGCACTGGTACATAATTGCATGGTAGTGAGCAGTGTTGCACGATGTGCAAACAAGCAGAAACCAGCTCAGATGCAGGACCTAAGTACAAGAAGCTAAAACTTGAAAAAAACTCTAATTTAGTGCTATTTTCTGATTTATATATTTGTATTAACAGTTTGATTTATGATAGTTTGAATATTTACAACAGTTTGACTCATATATTCTTTAAATTGTCTGTCTATTGTATTGTATATCCCCTTTGGAAAAAAACATGTACCCATGAATTACCACATAGGTGGCAGGACGCTAAACATTGAAAGTGTGATGAGAGACTTAGGGACACAGGTGGACAGTGGTCTCACTTTCAATAACCACATCGCCACAACATTCAAGAAATCCTTCTATGTGGCAAACCTCATCACTAAGGGCTTTTCATCCAGAAAAAAGCAGGTCATTGTCCCACTGTACTCATCCCTCATTAGACCCATTATAGAGTATAATGCCCCATTTGGTATGTACCATAACAAGACATCTGCAACAGATGGAAAGGCCACAGAAATACCTCACTAAAAGAATCACAGGCCTAAAGCAGATGCCATATGCTGACCGTCTAAAAAAACTCCAGCTATACTCTGTGGCATATCGTCTACTCAGAGGCAATGTCTGCTTAACATACATGGCCATGTCAAACCCTGAGCTGTTGGACATGCTCCACTTAAAGAAATCCCAATCCCTCAGAGCCACATGCTCCAGGGATCTAAACCTTGTCATCACAATGAACAAAATATGCTGGAGGGATAGGTTTCTGACCCAGAGACTCCCCATACTCTGGAATAGACTGCCCATACATGTCAAGCAGAGCGCCTCATTGGCCCTCTTCAAAAGGAACCTTGATGATAGGATGGGAGATAGGAAATTCACCCCAGGGATATGTAGTTGCCCTGCTAGATAGGGGCCCAGAGTAGTAAATATTGTGGGAAGAGCTATCCATGGAATTGTTATGGCTAGGCTTGCATAGGCCCTAGGGCCGATAGCCTAGTACAAACCTATGAACCTATGAACCTATGTATATAACAACACATTACTGTGTGGAGATTTTCTCCCCGGGCCTCCGCTGAAAATGGACATGTATCCAGTCGGACTATCCCAGTCAACAAATGTAAAATAACAGTAAAATAAATAAATAATAAAACTGCTCAGAACAAACAAACCACTACAAACCATTCCAGAAGCAGCAGGCCTGGATCTGGAATATGCTGTAGCTACTAGCTACCCTAGTTTGAGTAGGAAACACTAGAGAATATTTAACACAGCAAAACAACAGCAGTGAGACACAAAAAATGTTTAAAACAGCAGAAAATCAGTAAGAAGCCTCTGACGAATGATTTAAATATTTAACAGATCAGTTAATTAAGTACTGGTTGGTGGGAAGATCAGAGCAGGCAGAACAAATAGCTTTAAAACAGTGAAAAAATACCAGTAAATACTTAAACAATGGGAACAACAAAAAGGTTTGCCAAACAGTGAAAACAGCAATAAAATTTGACTTTACAGGCACAGTATAGCTGGCAATTGCAGTATAACAGTGTAGTTTAGTACACAGTAAATAAATACAGTATAAAAGTAGGTGTCAGGCAATAAAAAAGTGCAGTAAATAGTATAAATAAGCTGAACAACAGGCAACTTATGTTTTTTTTTTTTTTGGAAGCTCAGAATCCTCTAGTCATCTGGTATCTCATCTCATAGTTATAGGTGGTAGCCCACCTCAGTTCAGCTCGGTACAAACAAGCAGAAACCTACTCAGATGCAGGGCCTAAATACCAGAAGCTAAAACTTGAAAAAAAAAAAAATCTTTAACAAAATTCAAAAGTACAAATGAGGATGCTTATTCCAAGCCCTAGACCAACCTACCTTTACCAGTCATGTGCCAATCAAATGCAATTCTCTCACAAAAGTGTAGATAGGCCCTTTCCAATCCAAGATGGCCTAGAAAATGTGCTCAGAACAAACAAACCACTACAAACAGTTCCAGAAGCTGTAGGCCTGGATCTGGAATATGCTACAGGTACTAGTTACCCTAGTTTGAGTAGGAAACACTAGATAATATTTAACACAGCATAGAAATAGCAGTGAGACAATGAAAAATGTTTAAAACAGCAGAAAATCAGACAGGACACTCTAAATCATGATTTAAAGAGTTAACAGATCAGTTAATTAAGTACTGGTTGGTGGGAAAACCAGAGCAGGCAGAACAGATAGCTTTAAATCAGTGAAAAAAAATACCAGTAAATACTTAAACAGTGGAAACAACAAAGAGGTTTGCTAAACAGTGAAAACAACAATAACATTTGATTTTACAGGCAGAGTGTAGCAGGCAATTGCAGTGTAACAGTGTAGTTTAGTACACAGTAAATAGATACAGTATAAAAGTTGGAGGCAGGCAATAAAAACGTGCAGTAAATAGTATAAATAAGCAGAAAAAAAAAAAAAGAAAATAGGCAACTTATGGTTTTATGGAAGCTCAGAAGCCTCTAGTTGTCTGGTATCTCATCTCATAGTTGTGGCTGGTATCCCACCTCAGTTCAGCTCAGTACAAACAAGCAGAAACCTACTCAGATTCAGGACCTAAATACCGGAAGCTAAAACTTGAAAAAAAAAAACTCTAACAAAATTCAAAAGGACAAATGAGGATGCTTATTCCAAGCCCTAGACCAGCCTCCCTTTATCAGTCAGGTACCAATCAAATGCAATCTCACAAAAGTGCAGATAGACCCCTTCCAGTCCAGGATGGCCTTGCAAATCTAAAGGAAAATATTACTATTTTAGGAAAAAATCTTAATTATTTTAATTGTCTGCTAATGTATATTTTCTTTAGGGACTGACGTGATTTTACTCAGGGCATCATTTGTTTTTTTATTTCACAAGGGAAGGTACAAAATGCCCATTTTTCTTCCAGGGGAGGCTTAGAGACTAGAGAAGGCTCATTGTGAAAGAGCCTAAGAACCTATGATCCACAGGAAAAAAAGCAGCAGTTAGAAGCATTAAATATTTTCCAGGCTGCAACATTTTGTTCTCACAGAAATGTAACAGAGTTTCATAAGAAATAAAAAAAAAATAATAATAAATAAATAAATAAATAAACACCTGTTTTACACAAGCAAAAATACTCAGAAATGGTTCAAAGGGGAATTGACTTCTGAAAGATGACATCACAGCAGTTTAAAGGTAGGATGAACAAAAAGAAAGTTGTTATAATCTATGTTATTAAATGGGAGTGATATCAATAAAAATGGAGATATAGATTAGATTGTCATCAGGAAAATAGTTAGAAATATACTACAGTACTTGATCAGGGAGCCTGAGAGTGAAAATTCTGGTTATGAAGACCACCAAGATAGGGCTGAGACTTACTGGCCATGTCAGTGTAGTGATACTTGTAACACAATACCCTGAATAATGTCATGCCTTCCAACTGCTTTTTGGTGAGAGACAAGGATCATGGGGATGTTAATCTGTAGTGAAGAAAGCATTCAACACCAAAGGCATACAGAGTCAGTGTTTTATGGGTCACTTTCTATGAAAGAATTACTAGAGTGGCAGTCTATAAATGATAATTTGAAGGTTTTAAGTTATAAAAATTATGTCCAATGAGTTCAGGATCAGGGTCAGAACAGTAATGCAGAAAATAAGTTTCAGTGATATTGGCAAGCACAACATCAGAATGATTCACTCTCATAAAATCATAAAATATTAGGAAAGCATTAGATATGGTAAAATGAATTGTTGCTCCCTATAATTCATCTGCCTACAAACAGCTGTCTATCTGCTATATGCCCTACTTTTTTTAATCATTAGTTGCCTCTCATTTCTAACAGCATTGACTGCCTCTTGCAATTTTTTTATTGTTCCTAAAAAAATTGCCAAATGCTCTAAATAACTCATGTTCAGCACTCTAGTTTGTTATGCTCAACAATGCCTCCAGTCCAGAAATAATAGTTACATCTGTCCTGCAGCTCAGCATATCTCAATCCATAAAATAGACCTTATTTTCTTCCTTCTTTTATGTACCCACTTTCAACCCAGTTTCACACACTCAGAGGCATGTTCACTACAGTGTAATGTTGTGCCTCTGCTTGAACAACATCAGCAAATAAATCCTGTCTGTTACAGGCCTGCACAATTCTCCTTTACTGTCCATAGTCAAGTGACTCAGTCATTTCCTATTCCAACTTTAGACAGAGGTTCAGAACACCTGTGTATATACCCCATTGCCTAATACCTCGCTCTTGTTTCTCTCTTCCTGTGTGTCATCCCCACCATTCATGTGTCTCACTTCCATACACTGCAGCACCGCTCAGTGGCTTCCCCTTTCTTACTGGCTAGTGCACTTACCAGAGCTTATGACACTGACCAGTCACTTCAAGCCTTCATATCGGTTTGCTCCTCCTTCTCTATGACATCATGTCATATGTTTCAGGTTCTGTACATTTATACCCCACTGACACCCTTTCCTTCACTGCCATTGTGTACAACCTGCACCCATGCACCTTTGTCACAGCATCTCTTGTCACTTTTACAAATTTCTTTATTAACTGCAATATGTAGCTACTAATCATGCGTTGTTTCTTGCTGTGCTTCCATATTATGACTCTGACTCTTTTCATCATCAGTCCTATTGCTTAATTCATTGACATAGAAGCTTTGACAAGGCATTTCAGTTTCAGGAATATATTCATTTTCTCAGTTACTATTTTTATATGCTTAAAACAAGTTAAAAGCTGCTTAATGTGTTCCAGTAGATTTCTACATGAGAGATGCATAATATGTTAAGATACTGATATGTCTCAAGCTTTTATGTAATTCTGACATTTTCAATGCACTGTATTATTTTAGTAAATACTGAACAGTTCTTTTAATGGTATAAAACTGATAAAGCTTCTATCCACTGGGCAATTATTGTACATATTACTAAGGATGCAGACATAATGGTACATCTGTCAAAATATATGGTGTTATATTTGCATATTTTATTTCACTTAAACTTGCAATTCATTAATTGCATCTTACAAATTAATCATTTATTCTTGTGCTACTGACATGGACTATCTGTATCACCACTGGTATGGCCATTGTGCACTTTCCTTGTAATAACTATCATTGAGTAAGATGTTTAGTTCTCTATATACTGGCCCCATTGAATCATCCCACTAGCTCTTTGTAATAACCATTATCAAGTAAGATGCTTAGTTCTGTATAGACCTGTGCCCTTGAATCATGACAGTAGTTCCACCCCCACTAAGGTATGTACAGGGTTATTCATGCCTACTTGTATCTGAGGAAGGGCAACTCACTCTAATGGTCCAAAGGACTCACTCTTTCTCTTGCCTTGTCTTAAACGCATTCTTTGAAGGGTATTTTGTTCCTCGATCCCTTCTTGTAACATTACCTTAACTTCAGATTTCTGGGGTTCTTTAATTTCTTCAGCTTTTTCTTGTAACTTCCTTCAGATCTTGGGCTACTTGGACATTGTCTCTTTTCTTGTTTTCTGTATTTCCATACCTTTACTGAGGTTTTTTACCATGTGGGTGAGGATGTCCTCTGTCTGCCTTGACAGGTTTATCCACACTTAAAAGTCCCTGGGCCTTGCACTGTGAATTCCAGGCTTCATATAGTTCCTGCCTCTACTGTTCTCTGAGGTGATGGGGGATGCCTATATCCTATAAGCCAATGGATGTTTCATTTCCACCTCTGTCGTAGGGACTGTATCAGGACTAGGTCCCTGGGAGTTATTCCTTCCCACTGTTGTCTTTTAAAAAGGGAAGTCATTACCTATGTTAATGTCATTAGTAAGGTAGGTTACCATGTCTACCTGGTGAGGGTCTTCTCAAACTGAATATGAATCCCCAAAGGGGTGACCAGGTAGCACCTTCTCACCTCATGAATGTGCACAGTATCAACAGACTTCAGACAGTGGGCCTTATTTTTATAAATATATTAGACTGTTATCAAGGTAAGAATGGCACCAAAATCCGAGAGCCTCTAAAGTTCTTGTGTATCTATTTTTATTGGACACTTCTCCAGTTTTGCAGTGCCACAATAACAGAATATGGTCTGTGCCAACGGAGTTTTGATTCAATCACATTTTGTGGCCTCTTTACACCTCCTCTCGGCCAATCCTTGGTGATTGAAAGACTCTAGCTTACAATACACACAATATTTGGCAATATGCGCTCACTTTCTCTACTTTAGTGACAGGACAGAAGACATGGAGATCAATTCAGAAATAGCCACCACAAGGTAACCCCTAACATGTGCTGTTACAGCTGATAGTGGCCCTTTCTTCTTTCAGAGATGGGCCCACCACAGTTGAAAGATCACTGAGGTGAGCCATCTCTATGGGCAAGTTTTATGTAATCAGGCTTTCTGGAATAGCACCATATGTGATCTCCTGCAAAAATGCTTGTGGTAAGGATGCATAAATTAGCTCAGGTGAACAACTTAATTAACTTGGTAAAAAGTTCATATTCACAAGGTAACTGCTGGAAAGTGTTGCAGACTGGTATTGGTGGAGAATGTGTTTGTGTGTTTGTGTGTATGTCTGTGTGTTTGTTTGTGTGTGTGTGTGTGTGTGTGTGTGTGTGTGTGTGTGTATGTGTATTGCTACACGCATGTGAAAGTGCATGCATAGGGGTGATTAATCTCAAACGTGTGCTTCTGTGTTTGTGTGTATGTATGTGTGTGTGAGTGTGTGTGTGTGTGTGTGTGTGTGTGTGTGTGTGTGTGTGTGTGTGTGTGTGTTTGTGTGTGAGACTGTGTTTCTGCATTGGGGTTGCAGTAGGGGACTAGTGTGTGTGTATGTGTGTGTGTGTGTGTGTGTGTGTGTCTGTGTGTGTGTGTGTGTGTGTGTATGTGTATTGCTACACGCATGTGAAAGTGCATGCATAGGGGTGATTAATCTCAAACGTGTGCTTCTGTGTTTGTGTGTATGTATGTGTGTGTGAGTGTGTGTGTGTGTGTGTGTGTGTGTGTGTGTGTGTGTGTGTGTGTGTGTGTGTTTGTGTGTGAGACTGTGTTTCTGCATTGGGGTTGCAGTAGGGGACTAGTGTGTGTGTATGTGTGTGTGTGTGTGTGTGTGTGTGTGTGTGTGTGTGTGTGTGTGTGTGTGTGTGTGTGTCTGTGTGTGTGTGTGTGTGTATGTATTGCTACACATGTGAAAGTGCATGCATAGGGTGATTAATCTCAAACGTGTGCTTCTGGGTTTGTGTGTATGTATGTGTGTGTGTGTGTGTGTGTGTGTGTGTGTGTGTGTGTGTGTGTGTGTGTATGTGTGTGTGTGTTTGTGTGTGAGACTGTGTTTCTGCATTGGGGTTGCAGTAGGGGACTAGTGTGTGTGTATGTGTGTGTGTGTGTGTGTGTGTGTGTGTGTCTGTGTGTGTGTGTGTGTGTGTGTGAATATGTATGTGTCAGTACGTGTATGCATGTGTGTGTTATATATGTGTGTGCGCACGCGCGCATGTGTGTATGTTTGTGTGTGTGTTTGTGTGTGTATATGTGTCTCTCTGCATGTGAGTATGTGTGTGCGCGCATGTGCGTTTGTGTGCATGCGTGCATGTGTGAGTGTGTGTGTGTGTCTTTCTGCGTGTGTGTATCTGTGTGCATGTGATTATGTGTGTGTGTGTGTGTGTCTGTGTATAGCTGCGTGCGTATGCATGTGTGTGTGTGTGTCTATGTGTGCGTGTGTGTGTGTGTGTGTGTGTGTGTGTGTGTGTGTGTGTGTGTGTGTGTGTGTGTGTGTGCGCGCGTGTGTGTATTGCTTTTTGTCTTTGAATGTGTGCATGTGTATTTGTGGAGAATGAATGATGAGGTGCTTGGGCCAGTGGTGTTAATTACCATAGAAAATTGTGATTAACATTAGTGATAACACCATGCACTTCAGGGACTTGCAAATGAGCTGATAATGAGTTATTTCCTTATTGCAGCTAATGTGCTTCTGAATCACATTTTCTTAAATAGTAGAAAAAGCAGCATTTGGTTGCTACTGTTAGGGCCCATAGTAAGATTCTTTCTGAATTCCAGGGATGGTCCCTTTCAACTTGTTCACAGTTTTAAGCATCTTGTGGGTCCGCTTGACATGCCCACTGTTTACCAGTTGTTGTAAAGTGCTCCTAAGCCCACCAGTTAAATATATTTCTAATAGTTTCCTTGCCATAGAGTACTTGTTGGTATAACTAGAACTTTGCTATATGTCTCAGCTCAAACAGTTGTGGTTTTACTTTTCTAAATCTGGAAAAAGGCTATTTATGAAACGTGTGGCTTGAACCTCCAAAATAATCCCATCCCTTGTGAGTAAACTATTTCTTATTTTGTCAGAATTACTACAGTCTGTAATTAAAATGATTGTACTGGCACATAGAGATTTGGCAGTGAGAAGTGTGGCCAAAATTCCATCCCACCTGCCTCATCCCATCCCTACTGACTGCCAATTATTTGAGAAGTTTGCTAGGAATGCTACTGCTAGCATTCCTTGGGCAGCCATAAAATTTGTTTGAAGCAGCTGCTCGATGGTAGGCGTCCTTTGATTCTGTGACCCCTCAAACAGGACACCAACACTTCTACAAACAATCATTCAGCAGTGACTAGCGGAATCAAAACTTCAGTTTGCATCTGAAACTTCAGCTACCTGAATTACCTGTTGTAGAAGGTTCAGATAGTAAACATACCAAAGTTCTTATGAAAATAGTGGTTTCATTTAAATAAATATAAAGTCAGACAGACTTCACCGAACAAAAAACAAAAAGGTAGTGAAAGGTGAAAAACTAAAATGCTTTCCTTAGCAGAAAAGTTTTGGTCACAAAAACACTACTTCAGTTTAACAGTTTTACTGCAGCAGCTATCTAAAATAAGAGTTATGATAAACAGAACTTACAGTCCCAATTGCATCTTTGTACGTAACAATGCTCTGTTAACATTTCTTTATAAAACAAAATACAGTAATTAACTGAAAATCTCTCTTCATCAGGACTCACATTGATGATATAAGTTCTTTAGTCATTGCATTCTGAAGAAACAAATGAAAGTCTTAGGCACAAAAGCACAAGTCTCTGTAGATGGTGCCTTGTTCCATGAATAAAACCAAACATTTATGGCATACAGATACAGTCTCTGGCCCTAAAACTAAAGTCTGTGACACAGAAATAAAATCTTACAAATGATATCTTAATGATTGCAAATCTTTTGCTACAAAACTGACTCTGGATCCCACCAGGATTTCCATTGGCAGTACAAGTCTCCATCAGGACTCTCATTTCGGAGCCAACTGCTCTGGGCTTGGTACATTTCTGCTTTACAAATATCTGTCTGGACCAGTAACTTCTGCCATACTGTGGATTTACCAGCCTTTTAAAGGCACTGGTGTGCAGCTGCCAACCTTTGATTCCTTATCACATAGGTAATACTAGATAAAAAGAAAGAGCTGTGAGTAGGACATAGATATATAACTGTGTCTGCATGGAAGAACTCAGGGGGTGAGTGTGATGGAATTGGAAGCAATCACTATAGTGCAACAGTTATCATTAGTGTGGCACTCTCTATTCTGTATATTCATTTTCTTTATCTTGAAGGTGGTGAGTAATAAACTATACCTTTTGGCAAGTGAGAGTAAAATTGGGACAGCAAATCTGGATTGACGCAAATAGTGAAAAAGGACCTGAAAGCCTTGTAGAGGTGGATGCTGTCCATACAACTGAGAGTTTGTGCAAATCGCTGCAATATTCTGAATATGAGACATAACAACCTGAGTCACATTTAAGTCCCGCGATACTTATATAAGTAAGACTGCAGCTGAAGAGGATCTACATGTGATAATCATAACAGGTCTGGACCATTATGTTAAAAGAGAGAGGGCAGCAAGAACAGGAAACTAAGTGGGAGCTACATTCTGCAGACTGTACTCTGCATGCTTGAGGAACTTACATTATATTCCCACTGTTGTACATTGATGATACCACATCTGAAGTACTGAAGAGTTTTGTAAGCCATACAATGACAGTGTTAAGCTACTGGAATTCATCCAAAAAAAGGCAAAATGGAGACTGCAGTGAGGCATTGGACAGGGAGTTATGGTCACTCCTTTGTCACACATCCCAGCCTGAGGAGCCCAGGATGAGATGAAGGATACCAACTTCAGACACATGATGAAATGTCATCTTTATAAGGAACTGTCCCACTTAATGTCAATAACTCAAGTATCAGATTATTAACAATCTTTAAGTAGGATCTTGTCCACTAATGCCTTGATTTGGGCTGTGTTGGTAAATGCCATGATGTTCCGAAAGCAGCTGCTTATATTCATTGAATTTCTCCAGACGATTGCTCTGGCATTCATAGGTTCATAGTTAGGTTCATAGGTAGGTACTAGGCTATTGGCCCAAGGGCCTACGTAAGCCTAGCCAAAAAGGTTATACCTGTCTGTATGACAACAATGAGTGACATTTTAAAGTAGCTATTCCTCCAAATGCCTTTGAAAGTCACAGTCCATTGTCCAGCAGTATCAGGGGAAGAGCCCTGTTATTTTAGTCTTATGTTAGAACTAAACCAGGCTTGTGATGACATGACAAACATGTTTGAATATGCCCTTGGGAGAGGGGTGAATAGCATTCTGACAGTCTTGGGATGATTCCCAAATAACTAATGATTCTCCTTTAATAGTTTCATGGTTCTAACAATGCCTAGGCAGAAGGCACTTGTTTGGGTGTGTTTCTAATTTCACCATATTTGTCATACTAGAGGTTTTGTAGTTGAAAAGAAAAGGGACTCTTTAGGGGAAACTCAAAACCAAGCAGTCTTGACGCTCATGTTAGTCTACTAGCAGTGACACAACCATGGAGTGATGGAGGTCTCAGTTTGAATCCCACATGAGATCTTATATTTTCCTTTCATATTTACATGATACAGTACAGAATTGATACAATATAGGGACTTAATTAACAATAATGGCATTTTGTTATCCATACTTGATCATCTCCTTAGCACAGAGTCGATGACCCCTTAACACTCTTGAGGTGGCATATTAAGTTAATGTTATTGGTGCACAGGATATCACAGCCCCAGCTCATATATTTCCAAGATCTTCTGCTTGTTCTGAGCTACATTGTGATCAAGAGCTCTGGAAGATACAGAGGACTGTAGGAAGACTGGAATAGTTTATACGTATAACTCACCTGGTTGAAGACAAACTAAGTTTGGATACATATTACACTGAACGCCAGTAAGAAATCCCAAGAAACAAGTCATCTTTTTTTGACAAGTAAGAACTCTGTCACAGGAAATAATTTGTCTGTGTCTTCCTGAGTGATGAACATGCTGTGCAGTCCATCTTGTCCAAGTACTGAGACACTTTTTTCTCTCCCTTACAATGCGGGGAAACTACCTTGCAAAGAAGGTTGCAATGTTGAAAATTCCAACCCCTGGAGTACAGACACTTAAGGGATGCAGTGCTGCTTTACTGGGCATACTTGAGTTTAGCTGGTCTGTATTCAGTTATGTTGGTTATAAAGAAATCATGAAAATGGCTTGAGCATTGCATTTAACTGACGATAAGCTGGATTCCAGTCTAAACAGATTAGTAAAATCTCACCCGCATGAACTGGGACTAGTTATGCTCCAGAGTGCCAATTTGTTCTGAATATTGTTTTTTAACTATCAGTTTTACAAGAGGGTTTGATTATTGCCATTCTTGTGAAACCATCATTAAACGCAGAATGACTGGGAAATTATCAAATAGTTTTAGCCTTCATTTTTTTGGTGGGGGAGGTATGACTGAGAAAGCAGCATACTTGCAGATGTATGCTTATTTAACATTTCATGATTTCTTTTAATCCATATCTCACTGAACCTTATAGCGCCTTTTTTGTTTACTTCTGCTTAACACTTATAGCTCCTTACAGCATCCAGATCTTTTTTGGGTCTGGCTTCTTTAACTGAATGACTTACCAGCTAATTATAGGCATTATTAAAAAGGATAATGATTTATTAACAAAAATACACTAAGACTATTATCTACAATGTTCTTAAGAGGAGAAATTAATCACTGTTTCCCACTTATTATTCATATTTTCATATTTATGTTCATATTTTCATAATTGAGAGACCTACATGCTGTTGAGGAGTATGGTGTGAAATACAATGGTGGAAGACAGGAAAATTCATTGTTAATGTCCATGTATATCACAATATGGGGAGATATTCCTAGCTGTTTGTTAGTAATTATGACAATAAGCAATATTACTATATGTACTTAATACTTCAAAAACATGTGACTTACAAACTCTTGTATGGCATCAGATGAAACCTTAGATGTTGCTGAAGGAAATTGTCTTTCATATCTTCACTTTAAGTTGCACGTCTTGATAGATATTCTGTTTTATTTATGTTGCTAATTATGAAATTAAGCATATGTTTTCATATTTCTCTAAATTTCTTAAACATGAGAGGCATTTCTTTCTTGGTGTCACATGAACACTTACATCTGGTTAAAATGTGTTCTAACAATATATATCTAAGTTCTACAGTTTTCAAGTTATGGCAATTTGTGAAAGTTTAGCAAAAATATACTTCTGGGTTTGTGTGAATTATTAATATATTATTGCATTTATGATAAGAATATGATTGCACTATGAACACTGTAACAAAAAATTCTTACTGATAACATTGCTATTTGTGGTCTTTTAATAGCTTTTATTGTTCACAATAAATTATTTTTATTTGTTTGCCTTATTCTTTTTAAGCTGATTTTCAAAAAATGCTGTGGAATTCATGGGTGTGTATAGGCTGCTAGAGGTGTGATATTCTACACCCCATAGTTGTTTAAGGAAAACTCTGCCCTAGAACTTAAAAAAAAAATCCCCTCCTCCCACACTACTGAAAAGGTGTTAAAACTGCCACTGCACTGAAAAATCCTTGCAGAATCAGTTCCTCTTGGACTACAAAAGAAAACCGTGAATAAAGGTCTGCAATTTAGTTATTTTTCTGACTGTGGCTGGATAACTTCTAAGTATAGTATAAAACAAGGTCTGAGACAAACATAAATGAGATGATTAGATACAGAAAAGAAACAGTCCTTTTACAGAAGGTAAAGAAGATAACAGTGACTCACACAAATCCCATTATATGTCAATGGCATGGAAATTTACAGTTCATAGGTTCATAGGTGTGTACAGGCTAATGGCCCTGGGGCCTTTACAACCCTAGCCCATAGAAGTGCCCTGGCATTGTGCCGCCCATCGTTAGTTCCCAGTGCCTCTTTCAAGTAGAGCCACTGGAGTGATCCCCAGGGTGAACTTTCTATTTCCCATCCACTCATCAAGATTTCTCTTGAAGAGGGCTAGTGAGGTGCTCTGCTTGACATGTATGGGAAGTCTATTCCAGAGCATGGGCAGTTTCTGGGTTATGAACCTGTCCTTCTAGCATGTTCTGTTGATTGTGGTAATGAGGTTGAGGTCTCTGGAGCATGTGGTGCAGAGGGATTGGGATTTCTTTAGCTGTAGCATTTCTAACAGAGCTGGGTCAGACAGACATGGCTTTGTAAGTCAAGCAGAGATCGCCTCTTGGTAGATGATATGAGACAGAGAATAGCTGGATTTTTTTGAGTCTGTCCATGTAGGACATGTGTTTAAGGCCTAGAATCCTCTTTGTGAGGTACTTTTGTGGTCTATCCAGGTGTTGCAGGTGTCTAGTGAGGTACATGCCAAATGGGGCATTATACTCTATGATTGGTCTAATGAGGGAAGAGTAGAGATAAATGATGACCTCTTTCTTCCTGGATGCAAAACCCTTGGTAATGAGATGTGCCACATGGAAGGACTTTCTGACCACAGTGACAGTGTGGTGGTTGAAGGAGAGGTTGCTGCCAATCTGTGTCCCCAGATCTCTTATAACACCTTCAGTGTTCAGTGGGCTCCCATCGATGTGGTAATTAGTGGGAACTGAGTTTTCCCCAAAGGGGATGACGACGCATTTTTTGGCATTAAGCTTAAGGCCATGGTTTTGACACCAGTCACTGATCTCAGTGAGGCCTTTCTGTAGGATGTCTGCATCACTTGGGGAATTATTAATGGCTCCCAGCTTGCAGTCGTCTGAAAATTTTGTCAGCCAGAGTCCCTCCGTGTTGGCCTGGACTTCTGAGAAGTAGATGCCAAACAGGAGAGGACCCAAGACTGAGCCCTGTGGGACTCCACTCATGACTGGTCGGCAGTCTGACTTAGAGTCCACTACTTTCACACTGTGTGTTCTATCTGTGAGCCAGTTTGCAACCCACCTAGGGATATAGGGGTCGATGCCTAGTTTGGTGAGTTTATCAATAATTTTTGAGTGAGGAATGGTATCAAATGTCTTGGCCAGATTGAGGCAAGTTGCATGAACTGCCTTACCTTCATCCACCACTCTGGTGACTGACTTAAAGAAGTCAACCAGGTTGAGCAGGCATGATCTACCTTTCACAAAACCAAATTGCGTGGGATCTAGAGTTTGGAGATTCCCTATATTCTTGTTAATTAGGTCCATGATGATGTGTTCCATAGCCTTACATATGAGACTCATCAGGCTAATGGGGCAATAATTTCCAGGGTCTGTAGTCGCTCCTCCTTTATGGAAAGGGATGACTGTAGCAATGTACCATTCGGTAGGGACAAAGCCTGAGGTGAGGCTGTGAGTGAACAGAGCACACAGATGTGGTGCCAGTTCACTTTGTAATTCATGTAGAACACAGTCAGGGTTGTTGTTGGGTCCCATGGAAGCTGCATTCTTGGCCTTAGACAATGCAGCTTTAACCTGTGCTGTAGTAATGCAGGGTGCCTGGCATTCTTTCAGTACTGAGATTGGTCCTTTGAAGGGGTGAGGGGGTAAAGTTGGTACTAAATATGTCAGCCAGTATGTTGGCAATATCTGTTGGCTCAGTATAGAAGGTATCATTGTGCAGTAACTCAGAGCAAATCTGGGTATTGCCATGGAGATTCTTGATATAACTAAAGAAGGCTTTGTGGTTGTTTTTAGTGTCTGCCACAATTCTGCCTTCATAGCTGACTTTGGAGGTTTTGATGAGGGATTTCAACTTTTTGTTGAGGTTAATAAGAGAATTTTTCCAGTCTTGGGACTTCACCTTTTTCTGCAACAGTTTCTTCCTTCTGTTTATTAATGGCAGGAGACCACCAGACTGGCTTCCTTTTTTTGGAGGAGAGCATCTTGGTTCCATTGGGTATGGCTAGTTCCATGCATTTATGTATGTGTTCTTACAGTGCATTGGTGTATGATTTGGCAGTCATGCATCTATTTTCCATTGGCATGGGTGCCGCAAAGTTAGCCACCTCTGTTCTTAGGAGTCCAAAGCCAGCTTTGGAGAAGTTTTTCATGGTGGATACCTTTGTTGGGGTGTGGGTGAGATGTGGATTTCCATGGTGATTATTTGTGGTCGGATCTAACCAGGGAGGAATTGACTATTGGTGTCAAGCAACAGTTCCCCATGTTAGTAATAACCAGGTCAAGGATGTTGCTTCCTCTAGTGGGGCTTGGAATGAGCTGGTCCAGGGCATTGGAATTGATGAATTCCAGGAACCGTTGGGGTAGTGCATTAGTGCTTTAGTAGTTTCTTCAGTTGATGGAGGGGTAGTTGAAGTCTCCTAGTATGATAACATTGGGTTGGACCTTGATAGATTTCTAGGTCCTTAGGAATGTGGAGTGAGAGCCTAGGGGCATGGTTGTGGACCTATAGCAGGCTATGACCTGGATTGCAGTCTTACCCAATGTTAGTTGTACTTGAAGTATCTCAGATGCATTATGCTGGGCTACTAGTCTGGAGGTGTGCATATCCTTTATGAATATGGAGACACCACAGTTTGGTCCATGTTTCAGGGCTGAAAGGTGTGGAATGAGTTATAGCCTGGTAGTGCAGGGGTGCTTTCTGCCACTTTAAACAAGGTCTCTGTTACAGCACAAATGTCGATTCTTCATTTTGAGGAGTGCTTCAAGCAAGTGCATCTTGAGATTTAGACTTCTAGCATTGAGCAGCATGACCCTCAGATTGCATTTATTTATAGCTGTTACAGTGGTAATTTTGTCTTTAAAACACCACCTAAAAAAGGCACTATAGGGGTGGCAAGATCCTTAGCCAGTACCCTGAAACCCAGAGGTGACAGATGCAGGCCATCTCTGGCAAAGCATCGAGGTCTGTCAGTCATGTCAAAAGCAGACAGATACTGAATCCCTTTAGAATGACACCAGAAACTTAGCCAATTGTTGAAGTCAATCATTTTTTGTTTGTACCGCGGTATTATTCTAGATGATGGTAGTATAATTTTCAGGGCTACTTCATACCTGCCTGGGCCACATAATCCAAGAGCTCCACCATGTCTCATTTCATGTAGTCCAGGGAGGTGCGTCTTAGGTCATTCACACCCACATGGACAATGACAGAGTCATAATTTGTACTTGTTGTGGAGTGACCTGAATGTGTATGTTATGAGAATAATCATTCCTGACTGAAGGAGAAACAGTTACTTCCTTATGTCTGGCATGAGTCATACAAAGCATTATGGGAAAGAGAAAGGGTTGAGGGAGAACAAGATCATGTTGATACATCAAGCCCCATTGGTAGCCATGTTGTGGAAAAGAGGCTACAATTACAAATAATTCACTTAGAGTGATTTTAAGATGTTACAATAGGTCAGGAAACAAAGATAGAGTGACAAAGACAGATTTTTTAGCTCTAGGGTGGTGTTTTCCTTTAATGAGATATCCCTCTGGTTTTAGATGTAGGCACAGTACTAAGATAACTCTTAATTTGAATATTAATGATCTCCTTATGGTCAGACATTAATGACAATACTCTATTCTCATCCTTATTGATCTGATGATTGTATCTGATGTAATGGGCCATGGCATCTTCATTGAATGACTTTGAAATGATTGTAGATTCTCTGATACTGGACTCAAGTGGTTTGTCTACTACTTCCCTGGCTTATCAGCAAAGTGGTGTTAACTTGTCAGCGACTGGCTTGACTGCTAGTACTACAGGATTCTGTTTTGGTACTGTTGTTGCTCAGTCTGATATGCTATGTCTTAGTGAGATCCTTAGGGTCAGGCACATTTTTTATCAGTCACATGTAGTTGATAATCTACCTTTATTTCTCCTTCAGTCAGGAATGATTATTCTCATTTGGAAGACTGAGAGTAATTCAAGATTGGGTATCATAAAATTATTTAAAAATGAGGCAATCCTGATACATGCAATGGCATATCCATCTGATTTTCCTCTAATTTCTATTCTTACTATTTTAGTTTTTAGTTTCTGATATTTAATCCCTGCATTTGAGTGGGTTTCTGCTTGTCTGCATGTCGAATAGCACTGCAGAAGTGCACTGCACACTTCTGCTCAACTGTGTGTCATAGCCAAACAGATAATTTCTGCAATTTTTCCCTTAGATACAGCTGAAGTACATAGTCATCATCTTGAGTACATTTCTGGTCTAAGAAGTATTGCTAGTGAACCAGGACCTATTAAACCACCAGCCAAAAACCCCATCAGAAATCCCCATCTACAGAGCACCTCCTAGATCAGTCTTGAAAGCACCCCCTTTATGATAACAGTTCTTCAAACCTAGCATTATGGACAGTTGGATACCCTTGTTTCTCCTGCCAGCCTTGTTGACTTATGTCTCCTCAGGCAGTGTAGCAACTTCTTCATGTACACTGACAACCCATTACTAATAACTTTTACAGAGCGCAAGAGATGTAGCTACACCAAGAATCTTGAACCCCTGCTCTCTCGCACTCAAAACAGTAACACTGAAGAGGTTGTCAACTCATCCATCACTACTCATAGGCTCATAGGTTAATACTAGGCTAACTGTTCTTGTGGGCCATTTTAAGCTTAGCCAATTAACTCATGGGAGAATTAAACCCTGCACTTTGTGTCTATAAGGCAAATATCTTAACCATTAAGCAAACCTCCCGCTATTCATGCATATAGTACACATCCAACACATAAATCAACATATGCGGAAGTTCTCAAAAACTTACCGAAACACCAGAGACCACCAAAACAAAAGAATGCTACAACTAACATAGGTCCCACAGCACCCAAGACACATAGCAACACCAGTGCCTCACCTACTAAGCCCTTAAGGTGTAACACCCAAAAAACAAATATTCATGTCATTGGAGACTCCATAGTGAGACACATGGATATCCCACTCACCAGCTTAGATTAGGAGAAAGTCATGGTCAACTACCTCTCCAGTACCAGCATTCTTCAGATCATGCATGCACTCAGGTCTCTTGGAAACAGGTACCATTATGAGTCTGTCATAGCTCATGTTGGAGTGAATGACCTAAGGTGTACCTCACTGGTCTATATGAAGAGAGACATGATTGAGCTCTCCAAAGTATGTGTTCCGGCAGGTATGTCACTAGCCTTGAGCAGCATATTTCCCTCACTTAGAATGATGACACAGTATAAACAAAAAATTAACAATTTCAATAATTGGCTTAGGTTTTGGTGTCATTCAAAGGGGATCCAGTTTCTGTCAGCTGGGATGACATGGTTAACAAACCTCGCCTCTTTGTCAGGGACAGTTTGCACCTGCCACCACTAGGCTTTCAGCTGCTGGCAAAGGCTCTTTCCTCCCCAGTAGTGCTTTTTTTAGGTAAGGTTTCAAATTCAAAATTGCCAATGTGAAAACTGCCAGCCATACCATAACAAAGTAAGAGTTATACTACTAAACTCTAGAAGCTTAAACCAAACGCTGCACACCCTGGAAGCACTTCTATCACTGGGAGATATAGAGATGTCTGTGCAGTCACAGAAACCTGGTTCAAATCCTCAGTGAGTACCCTGGCCTTGCAAGGCTACAATGCCTTCCAGACTTTCAGACCACAAATGAATGAGTGAGATCCAAAGGAGGTGTTATTTCTATCTATATTAGAGATAAAGTCACCTCCTGACTAGTTAGAATGGAAAACTCCATGTAGTTACTCCATGTTCAGATTACTGTGGGTAAGGCCCCATTGAAGTCATAGCTAGTTATAGATCCCCCTTCATAGATCATGATGTGCACGAGGCCTACTTGGCCAGACTGGAGTCAATCCAAATATTACCAAACACTCTGGACATGGGGGATTTCAATTATCCCACCATCAACTGGGAAACCTACTCTAGGCCTAACTCACTAGTGTGAAAGTTCCTTGACTTTGTTAACTCAAATGCCCTGGAACAAATTGTTCAAACTCCAACAAGAGGAACAAACATACTAGATCTGGTCCTCACTAAAATGACAAACAGATGCACTGCTGCAACTGTCAGACCCTCATTAGTTAAATCTGACTACAAATCAGTTGCCTTTGAACTGGCACTAACACCAGAACTCACAAAGGGCGAAGTCAGACTAAAGAACTTCACCAAAGCAAACTATACTCTCCTAGGGGAAGGTATAAATGCATTCCAAGCCCCATCTCCAGCTGGAAGTTGTAACTACACCAAAGCATACACTAAAGCTGTGTACAATCACTTGTATAAGTGTATAGACTCAGCTGCTCCAGAGAGACAGAATCAAAGCCAGAACCCCAAGTTAAAAAATCCACCCCAGTGGGCATACAGCATCGATAAACTTTACAAAAAATGCAAAAAGTTGCTGTCTAAGAAAACAAAGGCAAGTCCCCAACAATGGAAAATAACTCTCCTCAGCCTCAACAGGCAAATAAGACAACATGTCAAATCCACTAAGGGGTAACTTTGAGAAAAACTTAGCAATCACAACCAAGGATAATCATAAGGCCTTTTACAGCTACTTATGTAGCTTAAAATGTAGGACCCAAACATGTGCCAAACTAGTGACTAACAGTATCACACATAATGATCCCACAGACGTAGCAAACCTGCTAGCATATTAATTTTAGTGAAACTTTCACTCCCTTATCCCCTCGAAACTTATCACAAACCTTGCCTCTAACTCCCCCCACCCTACATATCTGAAGAGAGGTCGTAAACACCTTGTCTAAGGCAAAAACACAGCCTCTGTGGGATCAGACAGCATCAGACGCTGTCTTTTAAACAAACTAAAATGTGAATTAGCACCATTAAGTACCCTATTCAATCATAGCCTAACCACTGGTTTTGTTCCTGTGGAATGGAGAGCAGCAACAGTTATTTCCCTCCACAAAGGTGGATTATCAACAGAGCCAGGGAATTATAGACCCATAAGCCTCATCTTTAAAGCCATAGAATGTATCATCATGGACTTTGTAAATAAAGACACAGGTGACCTCCAAACCCCAGATCTGACCCAATTTGTCATTTTGAAAGGCAGATCCTACCTGTTAAAGTTGGTGGATTTCTTTGAAAATGTGACCAGGGCCATTGACAAGGGCAAATCTGTGCACACAGCATACCTCAATTTGGCAAAGACCTTTGGCACAATCCCACTCTCGGGTATTACTGAGAAACTTAGCAAACTGAATGTAAACCTCTTTGTTGTAAGATGGATTGCCAACTTGCTTACAAACGAGTCACACACTATCAAAGTGGGTGACTTCACATCAACCAGCAGACCTATCACCAGCAGGGTGCTGCAGGGGCCAGTGCAGGCCCCCAGTTGTTTGGTATATACTTCTCAGACATCCAAGGCAAAACTAAGGGGCTGTGGCTGACCAAGTTTATGGATGACTACAAACTGGGTGCAATTACTGAATAACCAAATTATGTTAATATACTTCAGAAAGGTCTTATGCAGACTAATGACTGGTGTCTTAGTCACGGTCTCAAACTGAATGCAAAGAAATGCATCATCATTCCCTTCAGTAAAACCATTGTTCTTTCACAGTATCAAATTAACAGCACTACCCTCTGTACCTATGAAGTGGTAAGAGATAGCAGACTGTGACCTAAACTTTGACCACCATGTGTCTACTGTAGTAAGGAAGGCTTTCTACTTAGTACACTTCATTAGTAAAGGAATCACCTCTAGAGGAAAGGAGGTTATAACTCCTCTATACTCGTCACTAATCAGGCCCATAATTGAGTATAACACCCCTTTTGGCATGTACCATAGAAAGCACCTGCAGCAATTGGAGAGACCTCAAAGGTTTCTAATTAAGAAGATCAAGAGATGCCAGCACTTGCCTTACACAGACAGACTAAAGTCCCTGTTACTATGCTCAGTATCATACAGACTTCTTGGGGAGACTTATCCCTGGCTTATAGAGCAATCTCCGACCCAAACCGAATGAATTTGCTGCACATCCATAAATCAAATGGGAGTAGAGCTACCCACTCCAGGGACCTAAATATGGCCTGTGACTTGAATAGGACATGCTGGAGGGACAGAGTTGTCTCCCAGCAACTGCCACGTCTTTGGAGTAGGCTGCCAATTCATGTGAAAAAGAGCACTTCTATGACACAGTTGAAAAGGTACCTGGATGAGTGGATGGGGCACCGTAAATTCTTACTGGGTATAGTGCCCATAACCCTCCTGGACATGAGCATTGATTAATACATACAATCCTGGTTATTGGCTTGAGTATCTATGGTATTACACTGGGATGAAACTACTAGGCTTGAAATGACCTCCAGGTCAATTCTATAGTGGACTTTGTTTCACAAGTCCATGATCTTGACATTGTTCTCAGCTAGAGGTTGGCACTGAAGGGTGACACGTCAACTATAGTCAAAACATCTAAATTCTGTGTATGATATATTACTTGCATTTGAATTTCAGTTATTCCTTAAGATTAACTTTGGTGACTGATCTAGTGATTTCCCACATGTAATGTTGCCTGGTCTGGGATTTCAGATAGTGATCTACCATGACTACAGAAAGCACAGAATTCTGCAAAGAGGCTTTTGAGAGATAGTCTTTATTTTTTCCATAGTATTTCTCTGCTGCAGGATTACCAGATTATTTTTATAAAATCCACTTGATCTGGTGACTGAACCTGTTACACAGTCCTACCATTCTATTGTGCAACTTAAGGAAGACCAACCCTACCATAAGCCACCAAGGTCATTCATGTTTTATTTAGAGATCTTCAGATAATATTGTCTGAGTTATTTGCCTTGTTCTCCTAGAACAGCTATATAATCACTGTGCTGCTATTATTGAGAATCTAGTGAATAATGTAACCGTTTTTCTGCTGCTCTTGATAAGGTAGCCCCAGAACATGTACACTTTGTTCACCTGGTTCCTGGACAGCAATGATTTGACCAGACTCTTGGGGAACTTAGAAAAGCAGAACATAGAACAGAACAAAGACATTGCTGATCTGGTTTTGTTTAAGGATAAATTTGTACTGGACATTAATTTATCTGAGTACCAGACAGAGATCAAGTGCAATAAATAAATAACTAACTAACTAAATAAATAAATAAATACACAAATAAATACATAAATAAAATAATGTAACAATCTATCTAAAAAGATTTCTGATGCAGTAAATCAAATGGCTGCACTGTTTTGAGTAATGTGGCACCGTTGAAATCTGGAGTGCCTAGGTAGCTGAAAGACCTTATTATCAGAATACAATCAGGGTGCACAAGATTGCCCACATGAGATCATTGTTCCTTCCTGCTGCCAATGTTGCATTGACAGGTGTCATTGAGAGTTGACTACACAACAATAAGTTTGCCATTCCTAATTATAATGATCTCATCACCTTGATTTCTGGCATGCCTACTACTATTTGTTCATTGGACTCATGTTCTAGTATGTTTTATTTTTTTTTGCATCCATAGAGGTAATCTGTCCTCTATTTTTCAAAGCCACCACTTCATTTGAGAAATTTTTCTCAATCGCAGTCAAGGAAAGCCTTAGTCCCCTCTACCATTCTTAAAATGCCAGGTCTAGATGCTGACTGTCTGAGCAAATATTGTCCAATATCAAACCTCCTCTTTTGTTGTTGAAACTGTGCTAACTAGAGTCTTTAATGACCTCCCTGTTGCAAGAGATTGACATCTTTACTTTGTCACGGTTCTTCTTCACCACTTATTAGCTTTTTATTTTGGTGGAAAGTGCTGTCCTATGAGACTGTTTGGAGATTTGGTATCTCAAGTGCTTTGAGTTGTTTGCTTCCTACCTCTTTGGACACATCAACAGAGTGGCATAAGTGGTTAATTCTTCTTCCTCCCATCCTCTGCATTGTGGGTACCTTAGGGTTATTTTCTCATTCCTTTATTATTCACCACTTACTTGTTGCTACTAGGGGATAGTATTCATTCAAAAGGTATGCATTGTTACTACTGACTTACATCTTCATCTCTCATATTCTCAGGAGTCCATGTCTGCTGTTAATCATTTGACTCAGAACTTGGAATTTTTCCATGACTAGATGTCCAGTAATTAGCTTGATCTCAACATATGTACAACTGCTGCCATGGCTGTACATACTCTTAGTGATTATTCTGTGCCTGACATCTACCCTGATATTTCTGACTGTGATGACAAGATGGCCTTCACACTGGTGGTGCATGACCTAGGACTGGCTACTGATGACATACCTTTGCTCAGCGTGCAAATCACAGCTGTTGTCATCATGTTTCTGTTTGCAGCTTATTCCGTCAAATGATCTTCCCATTGTGGCTCATGCACAAGTCTTCCCCCTCCATCTTGACTACTGCAGTAACCTGTGTTTAAGGCTACCATGCTCAACCTGCTCACTTATATTTAGTGCAAAGCTCCACAACCCAGTTAGTTACTGGGATTTCCAAATTCTACTACATTACTCTGATCTGGCAGAGTTTGCACTGGTTATAAATCAAACAGCAGCTATTTTACAAGGTGTTAGTTGTTGTGTATGTAGCCCTAAATGGACCAGATCCAGACTGTCTCTGAGATATGATATCCTGGTATAGGCCTACTGATTTTTGCCATCTGTTTTACAGTATTTTAATTGTTTCACTTTACATTCAGGAAATGTCTGACTGTTTGGGCATTTAGGTAACTAAGTCCTTGTATGTGAAATCGTCTTCCATGTTTGTTGCATGGCTCACCTACCTTGGCAGACTTTAAGAAGGTATTAAAGACTTATTTATTTATCTAAATGAATTACCTGTTAGTTGATCTTTGCAGACAATTAGATTTTATTACAACATAATTTTATCACTGGGTTTGTGCAAAATCACTGGGCATTTTCAATGTTGTTTGTTTAACTCCTAGTTTTATTACTATGCTGGATGTTTTTACTTATTTGCAATTGATTATTTGTTTTCTGTATTAGTGCATAACATGCATGGTAACAGGACTTTAAATAAAGTCAAACTGAATTTGAAGTAATTTCTGACTTGAAGAAGCACGTATGCTCCACCTCATGTTTATTTGACAACAAAGCTGCTGATTCCCATTGTTCTGGGCATGTCCCTTAGGACACTGAGGAGGAGTTTGCTAGGTGCTATGAAAATGCTCTGTGGAGTTATCTTTTGCATATTTTACATGGGTCCTCAGCAATCACCTATCTTCTTGTATTCAGACTTCTTACTCAGATCTCTCTTTTAGGAGGTTCTTTAAGTATTAGGGTTCAGTCCTGGGTCCTCTCCTGTTTGGTATCTACTTCTCTGAAGTACAGACTAACACAGAAGGTCTTTGGCTAATGAAGTTCGCAGATGACTGCAAACTAGGAGCCATAATCGAAACTCCTAACGATGTGGACATCCTACAAAAGGGCCTCATTGAAACAGATGCCTGGTGTCAAAGCCATGGCCTCAAGCTCAATGCCAAAAAGTGCATTGCCATCCACTTTGGTAAAAACTCTGTACCCATGAACTACAACATAGGCAGTAGTATACTTAACACCGAAAGTGTGATAAGAGACCTTGGGACACAGGTGGACAGTAGTCTCTCCTTTGATAATCACATCACTACAGTAGTCAGGAAATCCTTCTACGTGGCATACATCATCACAAAAGGTTTCTCATCCAGGAAAAAAAGAGGTCATTGTTCCCCTCTACTCATCACTCATTAGACCCATTATAGAGTACAACGCCCCTTTTGATATGTACCTCACAAGACATCTACAACAACTGGAAAGGCTGCAGAAATACCTCACAAAGAGGATTACTGGCCTCAAACAGATGCCCTATGCAGACCGTCTCAAAAAACTCCATCTTTACTCCGTCGCATATCGCCTACTCAGAGGTGATCTCTGCCTAACATACAAAGCTATGTCAAACCCAGAGCTGTTTGAAATGCTCCACTTAAAGAAATCCCAATCCCTCCGAGCTACACGCTCTAGGGACCTAAACCTTGTCACCACAATAAACAGAACAGAACAGAACATGCCGGAGGGATAGATTCCTGTCCCAGAGACTTCCCATACTCTGGAATAAACTACCTATCTATATCAAACAAAGCTCCTCATTAGCACTCTTCAAGAAAAATCTTGATGATTGGATGGGAAATAGGAAATTCACCCCGGGGATTACCTCTGTGGCTCTGCTCGACAGTGGCACAGGAAAATAATTTTCTTGGATGGCCAAAGCCAGGGTACCATTTTGGCTGGGCTTGTATAGGCCCCAGGGCCGATAGCCTAGTACCTACCTATGAACCTATGAACCTATTACTTATTTAGGTTAGGTTATCTTAATTTATTGCAATGTGCAGTTTTTAATTTTGGTTTTGAATATTTTAATTTTATTTTATATACAGTAACATTGAAATGAGGAATGCCAACGATTGTGTGTTCAGATTTCCCTGTTAAAATATGCAATCTTTTACATCAATTCTAAATGAGGCTATAGATAGCATGATGTACCATGCTTCATACAGTTAGCCTATAGCTCCTACTCTTTCTGCCTCACGTGCTGCTGATTAAAGGTCGCTGTCACTCATACCTTATTGTTCCCTGTTACTAGTGTGTCTGTCATAGGGATCGCTCTCTCCCACCCCCCACCCCATTCTTTCCTTCTCTTCGTCCTTTTCCCTTTCTGCCTTTGAACCCTTCCTTTGTTGACCTGATTTTAACGTTATGAGCATTCTAGTACTGTATCTCTGCCTCATCTCTTTGCCATTTCATTACGGACTTTATCCCTCATTTTTAGGTTTTACCTCTTGTATTATTACTTTACTTAGTGTGTTTGCATTGTCAGTCCTTGGATCCCAGTTCTATGCTCCTAACATGTCAGCTGAGTTGTTGCTATCATGGATTTGATCCCTCATACCAATAGTCAAGATCTGCTTGCTTGTTTTCCACTCTGTGCTTTCTTGATGGGATTCTAATCCTAATTGATACAATTGCCATCAATTTTAAAATTTCATTCCCAAATAGTTTCTATTTCCTCTGCCCCCTACCTCTTTTGTCCATTTCTAGTCTCAGAACCTATGGACTGTACTTGCTTTCTGTGCATTACACCTCTAACATCTATCATTCTTTCTAACTCCTTCATTCTTGCTTTTCATTGGCATTAAGTACCACCTCTGCAGAATGGGCAGGTATGTGTCTCTCATTCTTGTTGACATATTTGTTTCCTTAGCCACACTCTAATGTTTTTACCCCATTTTTATCCATAGACAGCCATCATTCTTTCTCTTCCATATTTTCCAGAGCTTCTCTTTCTTCCTATTTTTCCTACCCAATGTCCTTGTACATCAGACAACTGTATTCATATCAAACTACTGCATATTTTTCCATCCTACCCACGTCTATACATTCTCATTATTTTTTCTAGGTGATAGTTTCCTTTTTCCAACATTCTACCATATACTTCCGAGTGATCGCTGGATGATAACCCTCTTCCATCATCCTCCTTCTATGTGATCCCATAATTTCCTCCACTCATCTCCTCTTATCACTACTGTTTCCTCCTTTTGCTTTATCTGGAGGACTTTTTCTAGGATATCCTATGTCATGCCTGTCATAATTCCCTTTTCCTCTTCTCAGTTTCCATTTTTGTATTACTCACTTTTCCATCTTAGACCTTAGATCCACAAGCACATCCTCTGCTAAACCCCTTAATGGTAACTGATACAGTCCTTCTTTGTCTTTCCCACTTAAGCCCTCTTTCTTTACTGATTTTTCAACCCCCTTATTCTTTTTTTTTCTCCCTGTTGGTGGTTCTTCTCTAACCTGTCTATTCCCATTAAGAAGGGGTTAATGTGTATGCTTTGGCATATCTCTCAAAATATGTGAATTCCCAGCTGCCCTTGCTAGTATTGGTTCTGAATTTACTCTTACTAATTCACGTCTATATTATCTTGCCACCCTCCCCTATATAAATTTATTAAACATAATTTAAATATCTTTGATTACTTTTTCAGTCTCCATATTAATGCTTTCCCTGCTTCTACAAGTCCTTTCTTCCTCCTTTTTCTTCTTCAGTGTTTGAGGCTCCCATTCCTTCTTTGTTTCCCTATCTTCTCTAGTTTCAAGTACATATCCTATTCACCACTGTCCAATTTTTTTGATCTTTTCTTAGCACTTTTTCTGTCTCTGCAGATGTTATTGCTTGCTTTGCTTACATTTCCCTGCTTCCTACACTATTTAGTTGCTTACTGTTGCCTTGATATGATACCATCACGCAAATGGAATTTCAACTCCATTTTGTGTTCTTGGTTTACTCTAACTGTACTACACCCCATTTCCTAAACTTTTTCTGCTGTTCTCCTGTTTTCAATTTAGACACATCCCATTCCCAGTGCCCTTGGGGCTTTCCTATTTTTCCATACTGTTTTTATTAGTGCTGGTTTGATGTTGACACTTCCTGGATGTCTATCACTTCTGCTCCAGCTACATGCTCCATCTTACCATAAACTGCTTTAACCAGCTTCCCTGATCTAGCTCCCTTCTCAAAAATGTCAACTATCATCTTTTTGTCTTTATATTTATATATATATATATATATATATATATATATATATATATATATATACCCATCTAACTTATACTGAATTCCTGTAATTGTCTTTTCTCCTTCCCATTTTTTGTCCAGCTCCATGTTTAGTGTTATGCTACAAATGTGTACGTCAGTGTGTCTCTGATACCTCTTTGCATCTAATGTATAAAAAAAAAAAAATCCAAGAATTCACATCTATCCTTGTTTGGTGCATATACATTTCCTAGCTTTCTTTTCCCCACTTCAGCATTCCTTTCACATATTATCCCCCTTTCTTCCTTGCTTTCTCTGAACTCTTCCTTTCTTTACCATCAGTCCTTTTCAAAACAGTGTGTCAACCTTTCTCTTCTCTCTTTCCAATGTGTGGTCTGCCAGTTCCTTGCAGTATTCCTTAACTGTCATTTTCTCTAAGTTCCTGATTTTTACATTGAATTAAGTGTATAGCTACTTTTTCCTTGTACATTTTTAGTATGCTGATCTTTTTACTGGATTTGACATCACTCCCACATTCCAGGTCATTATCTTTAGTTTTCATTTTTTATTTCATTTCCTCCCACATCATGGTCTATATACCCTGCCCAACACACACAAATGCCCTTGGACACTGTTGATATTTACACCCACTGTGCTTTGCTGCTTGTTTGATTCCTTCCTAGGTTGTTTTGCTTTAATTTGTTATGGAGACCTATTCCCCATTTGGGAAGCATGTCAGTCTGTCAATGGCGAGTACAGCAAATGCAAAGAAACCTAAGCCAGCTCTCCAAAACTGCCTTTGATGAAACTGGAGATTGCCTTTTTCTCCACTGCTGTGTGACCTTTGAGTTGGTATATATAATTCTTGTGGATGTGGTAGGTGCCCCCCACATGATGGGTGCAAGGCAGCTTGTCCCCCACACACAAAAAAATTGTTTCAATGTTTGCTGAAGATGGCTTTCACAAACTGGTTTCAGTTTATTTTCATTCATGGAAAATGCCTTCAATCCATCTACATGAATCCATTCTGTGTTGGTTGAACCTTTTGACCTGTCATTTGACCTCATATGATCCTCCATCCCACCATTCCTTCTCATCACCAGCCTTTCTCCCACGCCATGTATCTTTCTTCCTAAACTATGCTTTTACCCCTCTTCCCCTACTACAGTTTTTCCATTGCCTTCCCTGTGTCCAGTGCCCCCTGTTCACTTCCTACGTTTACTTTGTGTCCCAAGGGCTGGCTCCCTCCTATGTACTTCCAACAAGATGTTGTTGTTGTGTGCAATGATTTCCTCTTTAGCCTTGTTGCTGGGGTGCTTACCTTGACTATTGAAAATGGTTGCAGGCTCTGCATACTCTGCAGACACCCATATCTCCTGTGTAGTGCTTTCAAAGCTCTACAGCCTATCATACCAGCCTCCTTTCAGGATTCTTCAACTTGCTGTTGACAGCTTTTGTTTCCCTTGTGATTCTTGTAAATAATTTCCTGCCCTGCTCTTGCTGTATTGTCACTACTTTTTTCACTCCACAGCATGACCATTAGAAACCTTCCAGGAGTTTCTCTGTGTATATTTATTTGTTTATTAAATGTGTTAATTGTGTAAGTGAAGTAGTCTATAGACCTTCTTTTTTCTCTCAAGGACTTCTCTAAAAATGGAAATTTCAGTTCCCAGATGGACTTTCCCAGTAAAGAAAAGTGAATAAAATTAAATAAATGATGAAAATAATATGAAATTATGTGTGTGTGTGTGTGTGTGTGTGTGTGTGTGTGTGTGTGTGTGTGTGTACATTCAGAATACCACAGCTAGGCTAAGCACTAGGTCTAAATGTACTGATTGTACCAGTATGTGCTACAGCAGTAGTTATGGCTACTAAGCAGTCTGCATTATTTATGTCGATTACACAGACAGGACTGGATTGGTCTGATAGAGCAATGGTCTTATTGAGTGCATTCCTGGCATTCTGCTGGGGCCCTATTTAAAAAAAAATATTTAAGTGCACCTTAAATTACAGTTTAATAACACCTTTCATTTAGAGCTTTAATGTATCTTCAAACAGTTTGCTCTCAGAAGGAAAATTCTCAAGGAGCATGTTGGCTACATGTGCATGTTTCAGCATCACATGTAAGACATTTATTGCAAACTGGTCTGCCACGCCTGACTCGTTATGTGATACCATCCAAGCCTATGAATTACCCGACTACTGGATTTCTTTTTTTATTAATCAGCAGATGCAGTGCGACACTGCAAATGAGCACAAACAAGCTATTCTATGTATGTTTATCATGGAATGTTGATTTTTCTGTTTTAAATATATACAAAACACATTAGCTTTATAATCACTGCAACCACAGACATTTACAGTTGAGATGTAATGAATTTGCTCAGCTGTGATACAAAGTTAAGTCACTGAGTCAAGAAAGAGTTTAGAATACACCTAATCAGCTCAGCAAACTGCTGTTTGTTATACTGATTATGATTAATGACTCCGTAAGAAGCTTATAAAAAAGCCATTTCTTCATTGGCTTGAGGTCTGAATTTGACTGAAATAGTAATCTATAGAGATTATGATGCTCTTGCCTGAAATAAAAAGTCTTGTAGTCACACGTGAGGTTTTTATGTGTCCTGGTTTAACAAATCAAAAAGCTAATAAAAGTAAACTATTTTTCTAATATCAGTACACTATACATAGAATTCATAATCTGAAAGTCTGATTTTAGTAATCAATATGGTTATGGCAACACTTGGCATCTGTGCTAGTGCACCTGCACTATCTGCGGAAAAAGGGCTACTGGATTCAGCTGGAGTGTAGAGGGGAAGGATAAGTAAATAAATACTTAATTACATACATACATACATACATACACGCATACATACATACATACATATTTATTTATTGAAAAGTACCTCATCTTGTTTCTAAAAGGAAATACAGAGGCTTTAGCTTTGACTGGGGGCAAACTTTGAAGAAAGAGGCAACAGAGTTTAACTCGAGGTATAAGTCAGTCATAAAGAAAGAAAAGGTGATGTTCCAGGCTGTCTGGCTGTACATGACTTCTGTTTCTATAAGCAGCTGTGTTACATTCATTTTTGTAACATTAAATTCTATGGATAATTACTATTACAATGTGACTTAAGCCACATTTGATGTAGCAGCAATACGACTGCTATTTAATAAACAATTTACTTTTGCTTTAATGATAAATAAATCACTTACATTAGAGAACTCTGTACTTATAAAGAATTAAGTTCTGCATTATTTTTTCTGTATCTAAGTCATACTGCCAGTCACAACTGATGAAGCAGTGGAGACACTGCTTTGTATTAGAGGTAGCTGTTCAGACACAGGGTAGCATCTGATAGTGACACAAAGTAGACCAGGGCATTTCCAACAGATGCATAACATCACTATTACCATTGTTGTCATCTACTTTTAGTTTAAATTTGTTAATGTATTCCTTTTGAAAACAGTGCATACACTGATATATTTGTTGTTCATTTTAACAGAATGGTACTGTATGGGGTGTGAAGTAATGCAGTGTTTGGGGTAGCCAGTAGCTTTACAGAGAAAGGGCTGTCACATGACTTGGAAGGGCTGAACATGAACATCAGCAAGACCTTTGTAAAAGCAAAATATAGCAGGTAAATCAAAGCATGGGTATATAAACTGCATAGCACCTTTCTTCCTGCTGGTAGAAATTCCTCTGGCAAGTGAAAAAAAGAATGATCATGTCCATCAAGTCTTTTGGCTAGAATGGTCAAGGTTTTAGAAAAAAATGTCAAAAAAGAGCTTCAAAACAGCAAGGATTTGAAGAAGAATTCAGCACTACATTAAATGCACATGCAGAAAGGAATGGAACAGATTAAATTTCTGGTTTCCTCCCACATTCCAAAAATATGCTGGTTGATTGGTTATTCCAAATTTCTCCTAAGTATTTTAGTTCTCCACCCCTAAGTCGACCTGTTCATGGCCAAAAGACTTTGGGAAGGACTATCTCCCTTAACTGGTTAACAAGTTAAATTAAAAAAAAATCTACCTTTTGGTGTGTTGCTAGTACCCTGTATTACTGTTACTTTTTTAAGCAAAGGCTTCTGATGCATATTTTGATTCAGGAAGTTTGGTTTTATTACCATTCAATGACATTTCAGAGGTGATGTTACACTTTTGAACTAAACTCTTAATTTCTTAACAGAGAATGTTTGAACTGCAATGTCAGGTGTATTGCCTGAACCTGACAATGTCTGCTGTCATATTAAAAATATTTTCTGGCACTCTTTAAATCATAGGAATGAAAAGATAAGATTATCTCACCTTTGGCACTTGAGCCCAAGGCCTTCAGCATACTGTGTTCTTTTCACTGCCACTGGACGAATAAGAACATCTGAATAGATACGTAATTAGTTTTCCTCTCAGAGCCTTATCCTTATAGCTAGCAACCCTCTGCCAAAGCATGGTGATTAAAATCGAATGACACACACACACACACACACACACACACACACACAGCTGTTTAATCAAAGTCTTACCTCTGGATACGTACCCAGGGAGTGGCGCACTGCAACTGTGGTCCCACTTCCCATTAGCCTGACAAGCCTTATCTGCAAAGCCATGGAGAGGATCATAATGGACCTCATAAATAAAGACATAGGGAATTTGCAGACTTTGGATCCAACCCAGTTTGGCTTTGTCAAAGGCAGATCATGCCTTTTAAACTTGGTTGACTTCTTCGAAACAGTCACCAAAGCCATTGACGAGGGAAAGGCAGTCCATACAGCCTACCTCGATCTGGCATACAATACCCCACTCGGGTATCATTGAAAACTCATCAGCTTAAATGTTAACCCATACATCACAAGATGGGTTGCAAACTGGCTGAGTGACAGAACCCACAGGGTCAGAGTTGCTGGCGCCATGTCAGACTCAAAACCTGTCACAAGTGGTGTCCCACAGGGCTCAGTCCTGGGCCCACTCTTGTTTGGCATCTACTTGTACAAGCAAACACAGGAGGGACAAAGTTTGCAGATGACTGCAACCATAGTAGAAAACACATCTGACACAGATATCCTTCAGAAGGGTCTCACAGAAACGGATAACTGGTGCCAGAGCCACGCCTGAAGTTAAATGCCAAAAATGCATAGTCATACCCTTTGGGAAAAACAAGGTTACAAATAGGTGGCAATCCACTGAGCACAGAAGAAGTTATCAGGGACCTGGGGACCCAGGTTGATAGTAGTCTGTCATTCGACACCCATGTAGCTAAAGTAGTTAGGAAGACTTTCTACATTGCCCACCTTATCATGAAGGGATTCTCATCTAGATCAAGGGAGGTCATAGTCTCCCTTTACTCATCACTCATCAGACCAATGATTGAGTACAATGCCCCATTTGGGATGTATCTGACCCGACACCTGCAGCAGCTGGAGAGGCCACAAAAGTTCCTCACCAAAAGGATAAAGGGTCTCAAAATCTGTCCTATGCTGCCCGACTGAAAGAACTCCAGCTCTATTCAGTCGCTTGCTCAGAGGTGACCTTTGCCTAACATACAAGGCCATGTCAAACCCAGATTTGATGAATATGCTTCACCTCAAAAAATCTAGATCCATCAGAGCCACAAAAGACTCCCTATGCTGTGGAACAAAGCTGGCCTTGTTCAAGAGAAATCTTGACCAATGGATGGGAGATCGCAGATATACCCCAGGGATTACCTCAGTGTCACTGCTCGACAGAGGCACAGCAAAATAATGGGTATAGTTCCCCATACTAAAGGGTCGGCAGATAGCCTAGTATAAACCTATGAACCTATGAACCTATGAACACACACACACACACACACACACCTTAGGCATTGTTCTTGCGCAATAATCTATACTTATTCTAGTCAATCTGGCTTTTAGTATCTTTATATAGCTTTTAGGCAGATTTTATGGATGCATACGCTGACCTGAGATAGTTTCCAGAGGGTTCTACTGTTACATAGTCTTCTTGGCTTTAAAGGCGAGGAAATATCCTAAAGGAGTTTGAAAATATTAAGAAAATACTGATACAATCGTTTCACCAATTCTGTGTTGTAACGCAGATGCAACGGACTGATGGCACCATGGTCATTGTGTAAAGCAAGTGCTGGTACTTTAAAATTGATTTTTTTTAAACAGGCTATAGTTTTTCTGTTTACTTTCATGAGTGCTGATATTATGATAGAGAAGTAACTAAAAATTTAATCCTGTGCTACTAGGGGGTGCAACCATCTATCATACTTGTAATGATGCAGTCAAGGATACAGTGCCCACTTTTTCTGTCTTGTAGGCACTTTTGCCAAGTTCGAGAAAGAATAAATTGTCAAGTACTTCAGGAATAACATGTAAGAATGTATCACGCTGGGTTTTAAAGCCATTATTTGTGATTGTGCTACAAATGAACACCATAGGTACTACTGACAGTGTCTTAAGGGGGAAATGCACAGCTATAGCACAACAGTTGTTCTTTATCTGAGGTGGATGAGAACAGGACCGAAGAACAGTATATGATTTTGGTTACTAGATGAATACTTAGAGTCCCAGCTGGAGACAGAGCAGTTGATTTAGAAAACCTTTATTATAGTTTAGGACAGAAATGTAAACAGGGCATTCATGTAAGTTATGTATTCTTTGGTAGATTAAAAAAAAAATCCTGGTCTGGTATGTATAACACAATCTTACTATTTTTGTAAACTTTCATTTCCCTACTACATTAAAATACCTAGCTGGATATTTTTCATACTGACAAGAGCTCTTAGTTATTTTAAAATGATGTATAGCTTGACTAAACAGCAGTCACTAAAACAATGAATTAAATTAGTTTGCACAAATGCTATAGCAAATTTAGCAAAAAAAAAAAAACTGAAACATTAAGATATATCTAAAATCAATTGCTCTTAGGTCAAATCCAGTTCATGGAAAGTGCTCTTCCTGGTGTGTATTATCCAAACAACATTCTTTTTTCTCTCCATCTTTACTGACCACCAAGATCCACCATTGACCAGTCCTCCTTCACCCAATGGATTAGAGGTCTTTGTAGATCCATCATACATACAGCCATTATTTTATTTTTCTCTGTTTGTATCACCCTAACCCACTTTCTGATGGCTGTCAGGGATGCCCATGTCACAGCAGGAATGTACTAAACAATCCCCATGTTGTGTTCATGCTCTTATGCACAATCCTCCTGACAACTACCTTCACTGACTTGGGATCACCAAGCCTGCATCTTACAAAGATTGTAAGTGTGCAAGTCTTCACTTGTATGGGGGCAGTCAGCCAAATGAGACCAACATCTCCCCCTTAGCATTACTCCCATTCTCCACACCCCTGTGGTCCAGTGCTCCAGCCAGTAATCAATCTCAGGTCATCTGGGGGTTGTAGTTAGGGCTCTGTCTCTATGCAACTCACAGCAAGGGTATTATTCAGCCGAGTTTGCCTCTGACTTGTGTTATTCATTTATTTTTCACACAATTGCCTACTGCAATGTAAGCATTTTGTAAACCCCTTCAGGTATCATTTTTACAAATCAAGGCTGTTCTTCATTTTTATTGCAGAGTGGAATCTGTCAAAGCAGACCTGTTTCCTCAGTGTAGTTTATGGTGTGATAGACTGTATTATGGTCACTCTTGGGACATGAGGTAAGGTTTTACAATTAACCTTATTTCATGAATAAAGTGCCCCGCGTTTCTACAGAGATGGGAAGTTACGTAGTGACATCTTTATGATTTTCTTTTGTCTGTGTCAAATAAGGAATAGTTCTGTATGTTGCTATACAAGTTTAATAATTTGTACATGCTGGGAGTAGTTGTACTACTAGAGAAGTAATGATGATAAGAGATTTAAAGGCTTTATATATCTACCTTTTTACAAAATTGGTACATAAGTTTTTTTCAATGGATACTGGACCCCAGTGGGAAATGTTAAGCACAAATGCAGATTAGCAGCAGGTTTGTTAGCTGCCATTACCCATGTGCTGAATTAAAGCCTAAAATGCGGGACTGAACTGTGTAAATGTGTGCACAGTATGGAATACTCTCTCCCTCTCTTTCCCTCTCTCTGTTTTAGTCTTGAATTTTTTGCAGGCACAGATCTCATGTTGCTACAAGTGTGGGTGATACTACCAGATGGACATCCTACCTTTCTTTATACAAAGAAAGTGTGAATCGCTCTTCTCTCTCTCTTTTCGGATGCCACTGAATTGCAGCTCACTGTAAACATCCACATGGCTTTACCAAAACTGGACTTCTTAGATATTTGAAGGACTATATTAATTTACTGACTATGGGTGATAATGTCGTTTCCTCTCCTGCTGTTTATGTCAAAAGCATCTACAATAAAAATTTGAGCCCACTTTGTTTTGATGCCACAAGTTTGTCATCATGTGGTATTCTTAGGTTCAGTTATAAACAGAGTAAGTTAATGAATGTTTGTTTGTTTGTTATTATTGTTTATTTATTGTTTAGATTTGGTAGTTGTTATACTTTGATCTGTTGAATCTGCCTTTCTTAACACATCTTCCTGTACTGCACATAGGTTTGCATTTACGTGGGCTGGGATTCATTGACTTTGTTTCATAGCTACGTCTGGTAACTTAGAAGAGCCACTTTCCAGCGAATAATAACACCAGGCACTTGTAGTGAGAGAGCCATTCTTTTGATGTGCATGTGATCAGAAAGTCTATAATCACAGGAAAGGCAGGCAAGCTCATGCAGACAAGGAAGCATCACATCTCTGGCACCCATACATTGGCAGATAACTCAGTGAGGGCCAGCACAGAAAAGTGCCAACTCAGGTTATCATAAAAATGGGGAGTAAGAAGGAGACAGGAAAGTCAGAAAAGTGGGAAAAGCAAGCAGTGGAAAAAAACAATGGCAACCATAAAAAAATGAAGATAGAAAGTAAAAGGAAGACTGCAGGGTAGACATAGAAAGACAGGAGTGGTAGTGACAGAGAAGGTAGAGGCAGTATGGGTTGACACAGACAGACAGATAGAGGATGGGCTTCTAGTGAATGGGAGGACTTGATGCCATACACAATATGGGGAATGACACATAAGCAAGGGGGAACACCTGGGCAGAGAGGTAGAGCACATGATGGAAGACAGATATGTCCAGAGGCCAGCCTACATCTGTTAAATCTCTGGCTGATGTCATGTGCAGGCTGTGCAGTTCATGGCTCAATGGTCAGGGCCTAGTGGTCATATGATACAACAAGCCATACTAGAAGGCATACCACGTTGGTGAGCTGAGTGTCTAGCTCTCAGTACATCTTGGTAGACATCAGGCCCCACAATGGTCTCTGACAGTCCATAGTGGACCTCTCTAGGCTACTGTCAGAAGAGGTCATCAACTCTCCATTTGGAGTAGTTGCCACAGAAACCAAGGGTGAGCCTTTTCCTGAATTAAGAGGTGTGCCTGGTGGCCACTATTTATTCAGCTCCAGAGATAATAACCTATATCTGCTGAAGTGACTGTTGCTGCTCTGCTGCAACAACTGGTTTACCTTTATAAAGGCGATACACAGTCAGTCAAACAGCAAGTGTTCGAAAGGTTGTTTGCAAATTTTGCAAACACTGAAAAAAAAAGTTTGAATGTGCAATGAGCGAATGCAAAGTGACATTCGCTCATTGCATATTCGACATTGTGGGGCAGATTGTACTATAATGGGGATAGGAAAATGGTTCCTTTCCCCACTGTAGTGCAATCTAGGAGTTAGAATAATAAAGTTGGGGGGTGTGGGGGGCACCGGCCCCCACATGGGGGTGCAGGGGGGCTTGCCCCTCTGCTTTACACTTTGTTTTTTTTTGTTCGACATTAATGTTCGAAAAACAGCAAATCTGCTTTTCGATTTGCTGTTTTTTGAACATTAAGGACTGTTGACGTTTTCACTTTTGTGGTTTTGAGTTGCTCATATGAGCACTCGAACCACTATGATTCGAGTTTATGAAGGTAAACCGCAATAACCACAACAAGACCTCCAGATCAAAGAGGAGAAAAAGTGAACATGTTAGTACACACATGTGTTACACATAATACAGCAGCTGCACAGTGCGGTACTGCACATGGCATAGACACCATGATGCCAAGAGAGGGACTCTTACCTCTTGTAACATCCCTCTGTTTTGGCTTGCTGCTCCTCAACTGCTATAAAATAAACCAGGAAAAACTCAGTACGCAGGTGGGCCTGTTAAAAGAATATGATACAAGAAAATCAATGCTTACAGTAAATCTCTGTCCCACTGTCCATAATCTCTGTCTCCCACTCTCAGCAGGTCAGGGTAGTGCTACCACAGGCTTCTGAAACTATGATTATCAGAGTCGGTGATGTCAGTGGCCTCCTTCTCTTTCCTGGCAAGCTTGTGCTATATATCCAGCTTGTACAATAGGTCATAATATCAGCATGTCTGGAGATCAATGCACAGTAAATTCTTGCTGTACCTCAAACTGTATGTGGGAGCTCTGCTGTTCCCAGCACCTGAAGAAGTCATGTGTACTCCCACAGGTTCTCTTGAGGAGCAAAATGGTAGTCCTGTGCATACAGATGCATATTCAGACATCACATAATATGCATTTGATCACAGCAATGGAGTGCTACCAAAATCCTCCAGCACAAAATCTCAGAGTTATGGGCATTATGTACCATATGCACAGACATAATGTACATATGTCCCTGACCACAGCATGATCAGCGGAAAGCAGGGTAATTCCACTAAGTATGGAAAGTACATTGCATTAAGGTACTTATTTAGAGTTGGTCATGCTAAATTACCTCATTGACATGTGTCATGCTGTAATGTCTATAGTGCTGAAGTTTACAGCCAGGATGTAATAGTGTGCAACACTGTGCTATAGGAAGCAACTATAGTAAGACATCAGATTTTGAGAAAGGCTTAGTGAAGGAATGCAAGGCACTTGGTAATGTGCCCTGACCTGTATTTATCAGGCTTGCTATTGTAGTATTTGAAAGTTCCTAACTTCCCAACAACAGTGCTAAGTGGGTGAAAAAATATTCCTACCCTCCCTAATTTTAACACAGTGTTTCTGTTGCTGTATACCCCTCATGTTAATTCCACCATAAAACCCCCTCCCTCTCCACTGTCATTGGCTGTTGCCATTATGCACAATAGTTCTTATTTTTTAAAGCCAACTCCTTTAACCTACTATATGATTAATTGAACCATCTATTTATATTCTCTACATCCTGAATAACTTGTGTTGACCTAAGCAACCTGTAGTGCTCTTTTATACTTATTGGCTCTTGAGTTAGGTAGTCCTTGTATGAATTTGTCTTGGTAAGTTTCTTCCAGTCTCATCTCATCTGCACATATCAGTGAGCACTATAAAAACAAAGTGGCAAGTTGTTCTCCTTAACCTGCTAAAGCTTGTGTTACCTTATCTTGCATATCTTCCTGCCTGCTTAGTGCACAGTCCAGCATCTTGAAGTATCAACCCTTTTTCCATCTGACTTTAACAATCTCCAACATCTGGAACAGGGCTACCTTTTGTTGCAGTACTTTACTAGTCTAAGAAGATCAGCTTACTAGATTCATCATTTAACCTACATTTAACTACTGGCTTCATAGATAAGTAGAGCACTGCAGTGCTGATGCTCCTCCATGTGGGTGCTGTTATAAATGATTCAGGTAATTACAGACCCATCGGTCATCTGCAAAGCCACGGAACATATAACTGACTTCATTTAATGCAGTATCAAGAATATTACTAGATTTGACTCCCCTCCTGGGAAAAAACATGGCTTTATAAAGAATAGATCTTATCTAATGAATTTGGTAAACTTCTTGGAAAGGGTTACAAAGAGCATAGATAGTGGCCTTGTTGTACACAGGGCATATCTTGACCCAGCCATGGCTTTTGATACCATTTCTCATATGGGCATCATGCAGAAGCTAAATGCTTTAAAATCAACTGATATGTGGTAAGATGAACAACAAACTGGATAAAAAAACATAACTCATAGAATGCCTGTTGCAGGCACATCGTCAGAAAGTAAGAGAATGATCAGTGGTGTCCCTTGGTGCTGGGACCTTTCTTTCATGGCCTTTACTTCTCATATCTCTAATCAGAGAGCCAAGACGTATGGCTAACTAAGTCCAAAGAAGGCTGTGCACTGAGATAAGTTAAATCACACTTTGACAAACTAACCCTCAGAATCAACTTTCTCGAGTAAAGACGGTGTACTAAAAATGGATTCAGACTAAATGCTGAAGAATTGTAATATCATTACTTTTGCTAGACAACCCCTCCCCTCATCAAATTGTATAGACAACGCCCCATTACAAAAGGTAAATATAGTCAGGAATCTCAGAATTTAGGATGATAACACCTTCTATTTTGACCAAAATGTGACAACAGTTGTTTACTTAATACAGCTAACAGATAAAGGAATGTTATCAAGGTCTGAAAGGGTAATCATTTCCTTATTCTCAGCACTGATCAACCAATGTCCTCTTTGGAATGCATCTCACTAAACATACCAAACAATTAGAAAGACCCCACAGGACATAATGAAATAAATCACAGGCCTAAGTCCTTGAGCAATCAAGAAAAGCTGGAAGCTTAATCCTTTAATTCTGCGTCTTATAGACTTTTGAGGAGACAGCTTTGTCTTGGTAACAGTGCCATTAGATACCTGGTTTTCCTGATCTCCTGCATTTCTGTAAGTCCAATAAGTCTACCAGCACTACGACCAGGGACCTAAACTTCAACAGCAGATAAATAAAGCGCAGTGAGGGGACAGGTTTGTAGCCAATTGCCTCCCTAATCTCTGGAATAAACTTGTACAGCATGTTAAGTAGTGCATCTCCCTATCTTCCTTTAAACATAACCTAAATGACTGCATAGGTTTTCACAAATTTATTCCAGGATTAACTGGTTTGGTGCTCTGGGTGAAAGGAGATGCAGCCTAAGGTGGTACTGGTAAGGTATAAAAGATCATAAGGCTCAGTAGCCTTGGAATATCAATGAATCAAAGCTGTATATACCCACAATGGTTGACAGAAATAGGGACATACAAGATGTGATGTACGTGGATAGGGGAACATAGCACCATATCACATCCAGCTATGGGGAAGACACACTATGGGTTACATTGGCCATAATGGTCCCACTAAATGGGGTGAGGCATGGCAATGCATGTTGTTGTAGGTTACATAAGTGCAGGGCAATATAGGGTTCAATATTTCGAGTAGAAACGTGTGTCTTGGAAACTTGCCCTTTGCTGCATATTATATAGGTAAGGGAGAAATATTTAAATACAGCAAGGGATAGTAAGTGACCACCAAAGAAGCTGCAATTCACTTACATATATAGGACATCAACATGCAGATGTGCAGTCAAACTGACTAACTCATGTAACCCACAGATGAACACATTTTTTACATTTGCCCTTAAGAGAGACAATGGCTGGAAAAGTTCACCACCTAGGTGACTTAGGTGACTAAAGTATGAATGTAGACCCTCTACACACACAAACACACACACACACACACACACACACACACACACACACACACACACACACACACACACACACACACACACACACACACACAGAGTTCACATTCTAGCCAACATGGTCAAGTTGAAATGGGTCTGCATGTGACAGCAAATTTTGCAAGATATGGAGTGGCAGCCATAAAAGGACTAAACAACATATATGTCGAATGGTAATCTATATTACATTGCATGCCAAGAACATGGTATGAGACATTGTCTAGGAGTGCCCACCACAGGAGGATGACCGCAAACAAAGAAGCAGCATGCAATGATCGTGGCATTCCTGGAATCTCTGTCTGGGGATGTGAAAGCAAACTCTCCTACACTGGGATGCATTGGATGAGAACTGGTCTGGCAATGACAGCATGAATTCCTATAGGGGGTGCACTAAGTTAGTAATACCTGCTATATTTCCATATTGTACAGTCAGTGCATGTGAGGTGTGACTTATTCAGCATGAGGTTTATGCAAATCTGTTTCAACTGCAATATCCTGCATAGCAAAGAATGTATGCCCCCATATCATATTTATAGACTGTGTCTTCTACCAGTATGACTACCTCTTTGGGCGGGGTACTGCCATCAGAATATTGTCTTTATTCTTTCACAGGATCTATTAGGAGAGTGTCCAGCACAATGGGACAGCAGATGTCTGTAGGCCACCTCTGGCTAGCAAAGATGGTGACTTGCACATGGCACAGTCTGATGGCACAGTCCCAGTGTCAGTAAGAGTAACACTGGAGATCTCACACTTCGCCCACATACAAGGAACCTGTGTGACCACTAGATTCAGCAGTGTTTGACAAATATCCTATAACTGTGCTTCTGCTAAGATTACACAGTAATCACCAGCCGAGACAAAACCATTTGAGCCATACTGCCTGTGATGTGACAGTGCATGTCATAGGGACGAGAAATGGTGATATGAGTGATTCCATGGATGTAGATCTGCCCCTGACTTGGACACATCAGTAGATGTGTAGGTCAGGGATACAGGGACAGACAGCTACTACCAATATCATTGTGGAGATCATGAGTGTGCTGCAAAGACTACATGAAGATATGCACTAGCTGCATGCCCTGTGGGACGATGTGCAACACGTCCAGTGACATGGTGTACAGAGCCATGGAACAGATGGTGCTTCTTAGTTCAGTGGTGGCTAATAATGCATTCAGTGATATACTCATAGGACACAAGGTAACTTGTTTCAAGGCTGCCTCTGTAGACCATGCTGTCCATGGCCATTGGAGGGTATAGATGTGAGGTGGCTGGTCATGTGCCAAACATACATAGATGATATAGCCCATTCCTGAAACAGCATCTTTAACAGCTGTGGCCACAGAGGCCACCACTCCTGGTGATGAATGTGGCCAATTTCATCTTCATGGGCCACTAATGCTCCTAAGATTTCACTCTTGGTTGACCTCAGAGGCTGCAAGCTCTTGCTTCCATATTACTATAACTTAACTATCCCTTGTAGACAAGGTGCTGTGCCTACCTATAGCCATTTTCTGTATCAGTACATACACACACACACACACACACACACACACACACACACACACACACACACACACAAACACACACACACACACACACACACACACATGTAGTACCATAGTTTGATACAATCTTTGCTACAGCCTGCATTAAGCCCTAAAATTGTAGACCACCACTGTACATATTGTAACTGTCTGTGGTATGGTAGCTCCACCCTGCCACAGGAGTATATCATCCCTGACTCCAGTCAGACTGCTACCAATCTGAGCAGCTACCATATACACCTACATGTTCAACTTCTGACTGGCTACCTTACTCCTTGTCCACAGCTACAAAAGGCATGGTGGACCCTGATGAGATGTTTGCCTCCTGCTGCATTTGTTCCTGCACAACCTTGTTATGTAACACTGTGGACAATGGAAGTCTGACTGTAGATCTCTGGTGAATGCTGCAGTGCCCTAACTTGATGCTTCAAGGCTGTGGAAGCATCATGTGAATTGTGTGAAAACACATTCCAGCACATTCTATATCTCTGCCAGGGTCTGAGTGTTGTGCATGCGGGTCAACCACCGTGGTTCCTGTGAGTATTCAGCATCATCTGCAACACATGATAATGATACCATTATATGTGGTATGTCTCCATGACAACTGTATATGCTGGACTTGTACCCACCTATATGTGCATCTACCCACTAGATGACCCAATGAGAAGTCTCCACCATAAATTGTCAATATAGCTTAGATGTATGTCATATGTATAAATCATAGAAAATGTTAAGTGGCACATGGAAACATTGCAGCTTATAATCTGGGTTTGCATTGCACCTGACAGCTGAGGAAGGGGAAGCTCTTTTACTTGATGTATCTCACATCCTATGGATGAAGTGGAACCTTAGTAGTGTGAATATGTGTGCGTGGATGTGTGTGAGTGTGTGTGAGTGTGTGTATGTGTGTGTGTGTCTGTGTGTGTGTGTGTGTGTGTGTGTGTGTGTGTGTGTGTGTGTGTGTGTGTGTGTGTGTGTGTGTGTGTGTGTGTCTGTGTGTATAATTTATAGCTCCCAGGACCTTAGGAAATAAGAAATGGTGTAAAACACCCACAGAGTTGCTCCCAGGACCTTAGGAAAATAAGAAATGGTGTAAAACACCCACAGAGTCTTGGCTCTCTCCTATACAGTGTTTGGTAATCATATAAGCTCATCCAGATGTTACAGCATAATGTGATGGAAATGGTATCAGTACTAAGACACGGAAGCCTGTGATTCTTTTATCCTGACCTCATAGGTTGCTGAAACATGTGTTGCTAGGATAGCTAAAGCTACCCATATCTCAATGCCTACTAGCACGGACAGTCTACACATCACTTTTGATTTCATATATGGTCAACAGAATACATCAAACTTCTGTCTGGTCACCCTATTCACACAGAAGCAGATCGTGATCCACTAGCCGGTCAAGTGTTGCTAGGTTTGGAGTGCATGGTGTCCATGAGGGCCAAGGGGTGCCACATTGCAAACCCCCTAGGAGCAGCCACGGACATGCATTGCTGTCCTATAGCTGCTGCTATAAAGGAACAGATGCAGCAGCAGCAGACAAACATCCCATCAGGGCCCTTTGCAGCTGCAGGCAAGGAATAAGGGAGTTGTTACTATGCTGTTGTTGCTATGGCAAACATTATATTATCCTGTACACCAGAAATTGTTGTTCAGGTGAATTCTGCAGCAGAGTGTTTTATATGTGGCTGAATCACTCTGTTATGTTTGATGCAATCTACCAATTTCAATTGTTGTCCAGTCTACTAATTTAGGGAGTGACAGCCAGCAGCTTATAGATTTAGGTTTATATTAAAGAATAGTGAATATATTTAATAATAAAGAATTCATTTGTGCCATTGGTTTTCATTAGGATTATTGGGTTTGATATGTAAAAGACTGTTCATTTGTTAAGACCATTGGAAATGTCCTGAAAAAAAAATCATTTAGTATGGTTTATAGAATAAAATGGCATGCACTGCATTAAAATTGATACAATTTGCACTGTTGTCTTACTGACGGTGCAGTCTCCTGTTATTCCATATTATTTATATATTGTTTTAAAGTACAATGGTGTGGTTTTAAGAACATGGTATTCTAACTAATATATAAATCTGTAGGACAACCCACCTACTACTTCTCTTATTCCAGCACAGTATTTGATAATGCCTTTTTCAGTTTTGCTGTATAAAAGAATATAATTTTCTATCATTAAATAAGATGTTTCCCTGAAAACCATGACTTTCAGAGTTAACAAAATGGAAATCATTCCTATTCTGTTGAAGCCATCATAGTAGATCAGTTGTCATATTTCAGTCAACATGGAAACCAGATGTTGATTTTTAAAGTAAGCCTGCAGGCCTGAGGATGAGAATTAATGAATTAGCTATTGATTAAATACCACTCTAGCAAATCCACCATGGCAAATAAATGAACTACTTGGGGCACATGTAGGCCACAGAGAGACATGTCAGGGCAATCGATCATTAGTTAATATTCTATTGTGATATAAGTTCAGCTGATGGTAATATGACATATAGGAACAAGCAGTGTAAAACATGTTTGGTTCTGGTTGAACAGATTATGTAAAACATGTCAGAGGCAAAGAATTCTGAAGCCATATTACCAGGTCATGGCATTTTCAGTTTAGATTTAACTTGCCTTAAAACAAACACCCGTCTCTGCTTCAGAAAGTGAAATGGTAATGCATAAAAATGAAAACAAATTGATGCAATGTATGGGACTGTTGCAGTACCAAACGATTATTTTTGAGACAGAATGTAGGGCAAAATGTAGATTTTTCTAAATGAATCAGAAAAGATGAAATAGTTCTCCAGGGCAAAGGATAAGGCAGAGGTCTATACCTTGTGCATCGCTTACAGTTTCAGCTGTGGAAGCACTGCTATGAAAATGAAAGTAAGACAAAGTATTTTAATATTAGAACAATAGCTAACGTGTTTAGAAAATGAAAAAGAAAAGCATTTAGCATGTAGCTTCCTCTATCAAATATATAATTATTTCACAAGTGAAAATCATAATGCATTCAGTGTCTTGTTTGATCTGACTTTTAAATGGCAGAAATGTTTTTAAGGAAAAATGTTTTATCATATAATTTTTTTTCTAGGCCTTCTGAGTCACACACAGCATGGTGATAGCAACAATAACCCATATGTTATCTTTTTTTCTTCAATTCTTCAAGGAAGCTAAACCTGCAAAAAGTGAGACTGCCCTCGGGGCACTTCCATTTTTAACTTCTTTGTCACGGAGCATTAAGGAGACAAGGCCAGCAGAAAAAGAAGTAATTTCCCTTGTGCATGTCAGTGTCTAATTATAATATGCCTGATTATTATAATAATGTGCTTTGTGCATGTACCTTATTATTGTTCATAATGCTGTAATAATCAAGAGGAAGTACCTCAAAATGACGGCTTGTATTATATGTTGTACAGTATCTTCAAGAACAGAGACATTAGTACTGTAGTTATTTACATGGGCATAGACAGTACTTACTTCAGCCTAGAGGGTACAGACAGAAAATAAAACTTTAGTGCATTTCCTGATGATTATTTCTGAAAGTTCAATGAAAACAGAAGTGCATGTTTATCAAATGTTTCTACATAAATATGTCTGTGGTATGTAGCTGTACATAAAATGACATGCTGCATGAAAAACAAAATATATATATATATATATATATATATATATAAATATATTGTATGTATTGTAATATAGCACACATATGCATCACAAGCACAGCAGTAGTAGTAGGACCTACTACAGATCCAGGACATAACAGACCCATAGGTCTGACCAGCCTCATATGCAAAGCCATGGGAGGACTTATCATGGAATTAATCAATAAGCACATAGGGAACCTCCAAACACTGAAACTGTCTCAGTTTGGATTTGTGAGGGGCAGGTTATGCTTACTCAACCTGATGGATTATTTTAAAAGGTCCCAGAACAATGGGTGAAGGCAAAACTGTATACACCACATACCCCAACCTGGCCAAAACTTTTGACACAATTCCCAACTCAGGAATAGTAGAAAAGCTAAATAAACTGGGAACATACCCCTATCTTACCCACTGGAATGCAAACTGGCTCACAGATAGGATTCAGATAATCACAATAGGGGAAGTTATATCCACAAAAAGAGAGGAGTCCCCTAGGGTTCTGTGTTGCAACCTCTCCTGTTTGTCATCTACTTTTCTGAAGTAAAAGCCATACCAAAGGACTCGGGTGACTAAGTTTGCAGATGACTGCAAGCTAGGAGCAATCATTGAATCCCCAAATGATTAAGCCATGCTGCAGGAAGGTTTGTCTCAAATATACTGGTGTCAAAGTTATGGACTGAAACTAAATGACAAAAATGCATTATTGTATCATTTGATAAGTCATCTACCCCAGGGATTTACTGCATTGACAATGCGTAACCAAGAGTTGAGCCATTTGTTTGGGATTTAGGAACCTATGTTGACCAACATGTGCCCATTGTTTTAAGAAAGTTCTACTGTATTGCACAGCATATAAACAAAGGGATTGTGTCTAGATATATGGATGACATTGTCCCCCTTTACTTACACCTCATTAGACCAGTCATTGAATATAATCCCCGCATTGGCATGTATCTGTCCTGACAAATGCAAAACCTGGAATGCCCACAGAGATACTTTACTAAAAGGATACAAGGCCTAAACAAGGTGTCATACATGGACCAACTCAAATCCCTGTCTCTCTACTCTTTATCCTGCAAACTGGTAAGAGATAATCTATGTCTAGCCTATAAGGCATCCTCTGACCCAATACTGATGGATTTACTGCACATCATGAAGTCAAATGGTATCGGAAATACTCTGTCTAGTGTCCTAAACTCTTCTGCAGCATTAACCGAACAGTTTGGAGGGACAGGTATATCTCACAGAGGATATTGCTGCTCTGAAACAGACTCCCCATCCTCATAAAACAAAGCTCAACCATGTCCATATTCAATACCAACTTAGATCTATGGATGGGAAACAGAAAATTTACCCCAGGATTGCTCCCTGTGCTACTAATGGATAGAAGCAGCTCCTAAATACTTTATCCCATGAATGGGTCTCCTCAAATTATCTATGGTATGATCCCAGTTATTCTCATTAGTTGTAATATATAATTAAAAGCCATGAGATGGGTAAGGCCAATCTATAACTCAATGGAATAGGTTATTTGTAGCACAAAAAGGAAAACTGGCTAGGCTTAAAATGGGCCTCAAGGGCAGCTAGCCTAGTACTTACCTCTGAAACTATGATCCTATATGTCAAACCAGTGTACAGGGTTATCATTGCCTAATAGCTAAATGTAATATTTCAAGTTTGAACCGACAAATTCTGCCTGTTCTTAAAATTGTAGATACTGTACCATGTCTCAATTGTGAGATATATATATATATTATATATATATATATATATATATATATATATATATATATATACACAGTAAGGACTAGTAGTCTTCTTTTGGCTTTTCCCGGTTAGGGGTCGCCACAGTGGAACTCCGGTCCGCTAATGATTGGTAGTTGATTTTTACGTGCCGAGTTACCAGCCCTGATGGACAACCTTCAACGAAGGTACGCCCATTCACACATGTCTCCACGCAGAAGACGCTCTAGCTGAGAATCGAACCGGACAGCGTCTTACTGTGAGGCGACAACGCTACCGCAGCACCACCACCGCGGGTTATACACAGTAAGGACTATTTTTGGAAAATACTGTCAAATTATCTTTTGTGTTTCTTGATACAAAGTTTCTTCAAAGGAAGCATACATTCTGTTAAATGGACATTGCCATGACCATAGCTGAATATAGTCTGCATGTTGATACATCTGGAGTGGACAGACACATGATATTCTGACACTATAAGTTCTTTGCCTGAGATGCTACAAGCTTAGCATTGCTGTATATAAGGTGGGTAGGTGTCAAAATAAAGGTTGCAGTTAACAATCTTAAGATAAAACTGTTGATCGTGGTTGGATTTTATTAAACCTGGTATACTGTGAGTGAACTATTCTCTGTAGATGCTTGCTGTTTACTAAACTAATAACTCATTATTTAGGTACCACAGGGGAAGATGCATGAGTGAATGAGGAGTCAACACTCAAGACACAGAACATCATAACCTGTTTTAACATTGTTTTGTAGTGGGATTATTTATCATTGAAATAAGTATTACAACGTAAAGTGGGATACTCAAACCTGCAATGTCTCTAGAATGAATTCTTTAAGACTCAGGTTTATAGGTCTGCAACTTAAACATGTAGCATGCATTAAAACTTCCCTGTAATGGCTGAGGTTTTCACTTATAATCACTGTAGATGCATATATGGAGGTTTTGATGGGACTCAGGAGATCACAGAAGATCTCAGGAATCATGATATACCTTTTTAGAGGTCATGTGTGTCAAAAGGCCAAGAGTCAGACATTCTTTTTAATGGCAAAATCTGTACACTTATCCCTTACTTTGTAGGACTGTAATTGCTTTTTAGTATGTGCAATTCTATTAGTGTACAAAATTACAAAGGAGTATTATAAAACTCAAATGGTCTGAACCAGCTGATTAAGTTAGATATGGGCAAAGAAACCAACATATAGGAAGTAGATATGGATAATATAACAACTGTGTGAGAGACAATCAATAACAAATAGAAAATCATCTGTTATTCAAAGTTCTATTGGCACTTCCATTGCCATCAGAAACTGTGCTGCAGAAGGCCTTTCTATCCTGTCTTGATAATGACCTTAGAGTGATTCTAATCAAGAGGAGAAGGCATGACTAAACAGTCTAAAAGGACGCCAGTGATATGTCTGACTATATGTCAACATAATACATGTGAAATAACATTTTGCTGTTTACTGGCTGGGGAGAGAATTCTTGTTACTGCATATCCTTCACCCCCCCCCCAACTGTGATGTGTAAAGCAAAGTGAATCGATGGCAAGTTTTGAATTCAAATATGGAATGTTTTGAGTCTTGGTAGTATTTACAATCAAATGTAGACATTTGTGCTAAACCTGTTCATGCATGGCCAATTAGTAAGCCTTATCATTTCACTTTGGTTCATTGAACAGAAGTGAGGTGTGGGATTACTGGGAAGTGAGTGCTGTGCTCTCCACACTGCTTGTAAGCTTGTTTCCTAAAGCATTCTGTGATATCTATGTCAAATGACCCAGCAGGTAAGTGCTGTTCTTGGTTAAAACAATTTGATATGGTATGTGGCAATTTATTGAAGCCTTCTCAATCCTTGCTTGCTACGCTGAAAGCATTGAAGAGTGGCAAGTTATCTGGCATGTCATCCTTCCCAAGAAACTGCAGAATCACACTGAACTATATACTTCCAAAACTACCTGCAGTGAAATGGTCTGCTCCCTCTGGCAGCTTTGGGCCCATGAGATAAGATATATTGCTAGAGTGTCATACAACACATCCCATAATTCTGGGAGGACACTATGGCTACTTGTGGTATGCTGCTATTAAACATTTGCTCATTAGCATGTCTGATCCCATTCATTATTTTAAATTGTCAGTTTGACTGTAGTCATTGCACAGACTGAAACATTCTGTAGTTTAGGTTCAGCGAAACAGTTTACACATAATAATACAACATATATAGCTAAAGCACATGCTACAAACTTACTCATGTGATCCTGCAGTGCAAGTCTGAGTGCAAACAGTTAAGCAGAAAAAAAACAGCTATCCTAGCTGTTATTGCTCAGGTAATCATTGTACAGGCTTGCTCCAAATGTTGAGGAGTATCATGTGACCCCCATTTACCTACATACTTCTCTGGCATTACCATAGTAAAATGCTGCTGAGTGTTTACCAACAGTCTACTAGCAAGCATCCATTAGCCCTCAGCTGGGACAAAGGATGAGATACATCTTCTCCTAACCCATGACTTATCCACACCTGCGTTTGCACAGTTTTATGGCAGACCTTTTAACATGACATTGTATCATGACAACCCCTGCTACTGTGCCACTGATACCTTTATTCATACCCATTCATCTTGCCTTATTACTTACACTGTTGCTTCCTTACTCCTTTGTCACCAATGCAAAATCCAGTCACATGCTATCAGTTTTTAACAGGCCAGCTAAACATTGTTTCCAGTTTCAAATGGGTTTACTTACATGGTGGCAAAATGCACTAACTTTAAGCCTTGATGTTGACCAAAGGAAGTTATTTGGTTCTGTAAAAACACAACAACTGCATACCAGCTACTTCTACCTGCATTGAGTGCTCCACTGTTATATCAGTGGTCTTTCTTCTATTGTTGACAGAGCATGTTGAACTTAACTGAGGATCTCATAGTCAGTCTTCTCCAAATTAAAATACATCTCAATGAATTATACAGGAAGAATTCAACTACCTAAAATGATAGTATGCAGGAACACATATAGAAATGCTAGTTATATTTGAATCATTGCCTAAAACCAGATGACAAAATGCCAAGGTCCATAGAAATGGTGTATTAGCATTTCTACAGCTAATGGCCAGGGCCTAGAGATTTTAGTGTTGAACCTCTACTGTTTGATTGACAGATTCCATCTATTCTACTTACATGATCCTTGAACAACACTGACCATGGAACTGGATATCTCATTTGCTTCTCACGCACTAGGCCATTTTAAGCTTACTATTGTTTACTGTATACTGCAAACTACCTCAGCTGTAAAGTGCCTATCCAGAGCATACTGGGTAACATGGCACCTTATAAGAGCTCCTATCTCTGTTGTGCTAGGAGATATTACTATGCACAGTGTAAAAATTATCCATAACCCACCAAATATCTTGCCCTGAAAGACCCCATCTGCACTTTAATAAATCACACTTTACTAGAATGACCTCAAACTACTGTACCCCACAGACTCATTGCACCTCAACTGCTACTTTCCTCCTTTACAATGGGCACTGTGCACTTCCACATGAATATTTTCTTAAAGATTTACAAAGTCATAGGCATTACAGTCATTATTGGTTGAACTAAACAAAGAGCTCAACATGCTTAATGAACTGGATAATACTGAAGTACATGAATTTATTAAAAGAAGCAAAAGACTGCATAATGAAGTGCAAGCCATAAAAGATGCATCAGGCCAAGAAGGAGTGCTGGCTGGTTAAGGAAAAGACAAAGAGAACAATCACAACAGCAAATAAGACTCAGAGAACCCCATCCATCTTCTGTAACATGACACAGAAGATGGCACAAAGACACTCTAGCAAAGTTCAAGGCTATAAAAGAAAGACAAATATAATAGCAGGAACTACTTTTTGAGGGCAGCGAGGGAATATGGAAAGAGTAACTCAAGAATCTTCTGAATGAAAAAATCCCCAAGATGCTGCAGTGCCACATGCATGGTCTATGATGAAAGAGAAAGGACAGCCCACCCTAGAAAAAGTACAATGTGCACCAAGGAAAATGAAGTCAGTGAAACAGGCAAGTACAGTTGAAGTCACAACAAATATGATAAGATGGTGGGTACATTAGGGGATAAATGGTGCCTGGGTGTACTTGTTGTGGTATGGAGAGATATACTTATCCCAGATGACTAGAGAACATGCATTCTATTACCGGTGCTCAAGAACAGGGGTGCGGGTATTCACAACTGCAGTTAACATATCTCCAGTGAGAAAGATAATGAAGAAGCTGGAGATGTGGAAAGAGTCCAAAATGGCCATTCCTAGAAATGGAGAAAGCATATGACAAGGTCCCAAAAAAGCTGACTGGGAAAGTCCTGTGATGGTTCGAAGTACCAAAACTCCTGGTAGAATTAGTGCAAGCTTTGCTCAAGGACATAATAACAAGTATGAATAGTGAACGGACACAGAAAAGGGTACTTAGTGGGAATGGATGTGCACCAAGGTTCAGCTCTGAATCTATTCTTGTTCATACTGGTGAGTTTGAAGGGGACAGATAAAAAAATGTGCTTGTAATTACAGTAGAAAAGCCTGGAAGAAGTAATACTTTGATAAATCTGTTATGAGAATCAACTAGATATTCCATAATGTGATATAGGTATCCTACTGTTTAGTTTCTTCTATGTTCATAGGTATTTAATACACTAATGACCCCAAGGGCCTTTTCAAGTGAGGCCTTGCATCCCAAATTGCTGACAATTTCTGATACCATTGATAAGTGTAAGCAGGGGTTTGGGAAATGAAACATTTACAAGCAGGGGCCTGGGAGATGAACCATTATGGGTTGCATGTGTCCATTAGAGACATAGGCGCCAAACCAGGGGTGAATTTTCTGTTCCCCATGCAATTGTTCAAGTTGCACTTGACTTGGGATAGGGAGGAACTCTGATTCACATGGATGGGCAGCCTGTTTTATAGACGAGGTAGTCTCTGGGATACATACCTGTCTCTCCAGCAGGTCATATTTATATCACAGACAAGGTTTAAGTCTTTACAATGGGTAATTCTGGAGCTGTTTGATTTGTGGATATGCAGGAGGTCCATCAGAGTGGAGTCTGACAATGCCCTGTATGCCAGGTATAGATCTCCCCTCAAAAACCTGCAGGGGACAGAATACATTGATATGGTCTTGAGGCTGTCTGCAAAGGACGTTTTATTTATGCCCTGTATACTTTTAATGAGGTATCTATGTGGAAGTTCCTATTATTGGATATGCCTGGTTAGATACATACCAAAGGGGGCATTGTGCTCAATGACAGGTCTGATGAATGCTGAATACAGTGGAACGATGACTTCCTTGGACTTAGATGCCATACCTTTGTTTATAAGTTGTGCAGCATAGAATGATTTTCTCACTACTGTAGACACATGATGGTCAAAGGCTAGATTACGATCTATGTGTGTCCCTAAGTCTTTGACTACTGGGTTAACTCTAAGGGATGTGTTGTCAATATTATAGTTACCAGGGGTAGATGACTTCCCAAAGGATACTATTATGCATTTCTTGGTATTTAGTTTTAGTCCATGGTTCTGACACCAGTTGTTTGTCTGTGTCAGCCCCCCTTGGAGAACATTTGTGTCAGTATGGGATTCAATGGCAACTCCTAATTTGCAATCATCTGCAAATTTAGTCAGCCAGAGACTACTGACATTGGCTTTGACTTCAGAAAAGTAAATACCAAAAATGTGCAGTCCAAAGACCGATCTTTGAAGGACTCCACTTGTGACTGGCCTCTTTGTAGAGGTGGATTCCTCTATTCTAACTTCCTGGGTCCTGTCTGTGAGCCAGCTGGCTATCCACCAGGTCACATACAATTTTTTACCTAACCTCGTCAGTTTGTCAAAAATGCTCAAGTGGGGTATTGTGTCAAATGCCTTGGCCAAGTCAAGGTAGGCAGTGTGAACCATTTTTCCCTCATCTATTGCTTTGGTTATCATCTCAAAGAAGTCCACCAGGCTGAGTAGGCATGAACTGCCCTTGACGAAACCAAACTGGGTTGGGTCTAGTGTCTGGAGGTTTACTATATTTGCTATATACTCTTTCCATGGCTTTACATATAAGACTAGTGAGACTTATGGGGCTGTAGTTTCCATGGTCCTTAGATGGCCCACCTTTGTGGAGAGGGCTGACTGTTGCTGTTCTCCATTCATGAGGCACCAAGCCTGTTTGGAGGCTACAGTTAAATAGTAATTCCAGAGGCCCTGACAGGTCATGTTACATATTATTTAGAAATCATCCTGGGATATTGTCTGGGCTCATTGATGCAGTGTTCTTGGTCTTAGAGAGACCATTAAGGACCTGTTCTCTAGTGATAGTAGGGGGAGATATATTTGTTGGCATTTCCTGAGAGAAGGTTGAGGGGGAGAAAGGGGCAAAGCTGGTGCTGAATTTATCAGCCAGGAGGTTTGCTATATCTTCTGGCACAGTATAGGTGGCTCCATTTACAACGAGCTCTGCACACAATTGTGTATTGCTTTGAGGTTGCGGACAGAGCTAAAGAATACTTTGTGGTTGTCCTTGTACTGGGAGGCCAAACTTACCTCAAATTTGGCTTTGGTAGACTTTATTTGTCCTCTGAGTTGTTTATTTAGTTTGATGAGAGTGCTTTTATCCTGCTGGGTATTTCACCTCCTAATTTTTGCCATGATGTTCTACCTTCTGTTATACAGCTTGCTGATTTTGTGATTCCACCAGGGTGGCTTGTTTTTTGAGTTAGTTCTATACTACTTCCTGGAGGGTACAGCTGCCTCTATGCAGCTAATAACATGTTCGTACAGGGTTTCTGTGAACAGTTCTGCATAGGGAGCAGTGTACTCAGGGTTTGTGGGGGTTTGAAATTTTTCCAGGTTATCACTTAATAGCAAGAGATAAACCTTAGACTAGTTATTGAATACTCCAGGTTTAGCTGGGGGGTCCATGTTTTATTTTTACTTCAAAGGAGACCATTTTGTGGTCTGACCTTACCAGGGAAGACATTACAGTAGGGGGTGTGCAGCACTCTCCCATATTAATGAGGACCAGATCCAGAATGGTTGTACCCCTGGTTGGTATATCGTCTGGTCCAGGGAGTTTTTGTTTAGAAAATCCAGGAATATCTGTGCACAACATAGCATTATGGCACAGCACACACAAATTGTCAGAATGGGCATCAAGATATTTAAGTGAATTCTATTGGGAACCACTTTAAAAGATATCTAAAACACAATCTAAACATTTTTTTCCATTTCTATAAAAGAATATAAGCTTGGTTTTAGAGCTATTAAGTAGTAACCTTGAATCATTAAGCTGTAGTTCAGACAAATGAAATCCTTCTTTTATGTTATTCTGGAAACTGGATGGTTAGTTGCCAAAGTTTAAGCATGTTAAATCATCTATAAATCCTATTAGTCCACATTTGCTGTATCATGCCTTTTACAAACACACACTGCAGAGATGAAGGTCCTTGACTAAATTTGTGCAACTACTTTATGAACTAATTTATGAGCTGATATGGCATTCTTCCGTTTCACTGTATTTTGCTACATTTAAGTACTTTTGTAGCCAAGAGATTCAAAAGGAATTATATTAGGTAGGAGAGCCTAGGAAATAGAATTTATTGTCTTAGGTCCATAAGACTGTATCACAGTGTGGTTCTTATTTAGTACATTGCTTAACCATTTTGTTACTGCATCGACTCCATGCTCCTTTGGATCCATGCTAAGATCTATTTGCTGGTTAATGGGTAAGACTTGTGCCCTGGTACTTGTGTAAAGTATTGAGTTCTGTTGTCTGTGTACTTAGATAGGTAGGGGTTCTGTTCTCACTGCAGTCAATTGCGTGTGTGTGTGTGTGTGTGTGTGTGTGTGTGTGTACTTGTGAGTTATTGCTTGACAATACAGAGATCATTTTGGGTTGGGAGTTGGTATAATGGCTAAGGTGCTTACCTCACAGACACAAGATACAGGATTTGAGTCTCTCTTTTGAAAGAAAATTGGTTAGAGATAAAAAAAATGGCCTGCAACTTGTTCCCTGGTTCAGTACCTATGTCTCTAATGGACACAGGCAACCTATAAATGGTTTATCTCCCAGGCCCCTGCTTGTAAATGTTTCATCTCCCAAACCCCTGCTTATACTTATCAAGGGTATCATGACACCTCCCCTACTGAAACCTAACTGGAAACTTTCATGCACTGTCCCTCAACTCTGAAAAGATCTGCCAAGGTTAATATTACCTTATCCTGTCTGTATGTACTATATTGTTTAGCCATACCAGGTCTACAGCACTACTAGCAATCCCTCAAAGCCCCACAATCAACCCTAAAATACTAAACTGTGTTACTCCTATATCTATCTCTAAGGATTTCCTAGTGAACATATCTAAGTTTCTAAGCAGCTCTAAAACTACAAAAATAGCAGAAAATTGGCAGAAGAAAGCTTAATGTGTGAAAAGGCTGCAAAAAGTGATTACTAACAGTATACTATGTAAAATTCTATACTGAAGGCAAAAACAAGGGTAAGAAAGTATTTAAAAAAAAATAAAAGAAAAAAGTCTCATTGTACTTAATGTGCTGATAGTTTTCCATTGCTTGCCTCTCTGGTTTGACTGGTTTCTTTACATTGCACCTGGTACACACCCTTTTTGCTACCCCCACCCCCAATACTAAGTCTATATTAGACTCCTGCTGTTTATGGAGCCATCTTTAAATTACTAGACTCCCATCAGGACAAAAGTGCTCATCAGCAGTTGAATTCTGCTCACTGATAAGCCATTAGACCTCCGGAATTTCTTAGTGTTGTTTTTAGCTAATTATTTGGATGTATACAACTGGTATTCATGTTTCTGATTCTTGACTTCTGCTCTGGTTATTTGTTTATTTCACTGATTTGATTCTGCCATTCAGCAACAGTGTTTTACTGGTATTACCACTGCAGCTATGTTGTCTCTATGCAACTATGCTGTACTAAAACTGCTGTTATAAATGTAAGTTATATCTAATTGACTTGGTGTTGGCATTAGAAACAGTGTTTACTGATTTAGTTAAGCTAGACAAGTAATACTCTACGCTATTTTATGCCTGCTTAAACCACAAATATATCTGTATGCAGTTTGAAATAAGTTTACTGTAAAAATAATGGTTAGAGACTGTGGGATATCTGATATTTAAACTAAAATGCCAGTACTACACTCGACTTTGTTTGTTTTAAGTTTAAAATATCTGGTCACATTTTATCTAATCTAATACAGAAAATAAGGTAGTGACTTTGAATTGGCTGATTTTTAAACCAAAGTGACACTATTTCATACTATTCAGACTGTGTTACTCCTTACATACGTGGCTGCATTTACTAATACTACCATTGTGCTTCGAAATGTGCTAACTACTGGGTTGCTCTGACTGTTATGGCCATTTTCTATGATTATTGCTGCTCTGCTGTATAGGAAATAAATGTCCTTAAGAGTGCTATATTCTACTGGCTGAAGGACCCTCTACTTAGCACATATACTAACTTATGTATCTATCATCAGGTTCTATCCCCCTCTGTCTGCTAGATCCCTGAAAGGCTTGAATGCTAGAAGGACACCTCCCCTGCTGAAACCTAACTGGAAACTTTTCTGCACTGTCCCTCGACTCTGAAAAGATCTGCCAAGGTTAATGTTATCTTATCCTGTCTGTATGTACTATATTGATTAGCCATACCGGGTCTACAGCAATACCGGTAATCTCTCAAAGCCCCACAATCAATCCTAAAATACTATACTGGGTTACTCTTATATCTATCTCTAAGGATTTCCTAGTGAACATATCTAAGTTTCTAAGCAGGCCTAAAACTACAATAATTGCAGAAAATTGGCAGAAGAAAGCTTAATGTGTGAAAGGGCTGCAAAAAGTGATTACTAACAGTATACTACATAAAAAAATGTATACTGAAGATAAAAACAAGGGTGCGAAAGTATTTTTAAAAAAAAAAGAATAAAGCCTCATTGTACTTAAGTGCTTATACAGGTCCTACAGATCTTGTGGTCAGATTAAGCCCCGTGGTGCTCACCCTCGCTGCGCTTGGGCTTGCTCTGTGCCCCGCCCTGCCCCCAAAATCCCACCCATCCCTACTAGTCCTAAATTTATAGCTCTAAAACCACTCCCCCTCTTTTTAGAACCAATCAACAACTCTCCAGGCATTATCTGGACCTTTCCTACCTACCAATCCTAATTATACCTCTACTCAAGCTGGGCAAAAATCAAAGCTAATATCTAGAAAATGCCTCTGTTATTGGTCATGAAGCCTTTCAAATTAAAGCTATTATACCTCCTACTACCCTTGATGATAATTCCATATCTTCTCACCACCTATAAAAATCTGTCCTACCTAGGCTACTACTACCCAAGAAGCCAAACCAACACTCCAATAATACAAATTAAATTAGATCACTTAATAATCCCCCTTATGACTAACTCCTTGGATACAAAATACCACCAACCCATTAGATCCAGATATATCAACCCCAAAACCAAGAATTACCTAAGACTAATATTTAAATTCCTAAAGCTCACAATTAGACTACATGGCAACCTCAGAAGGGGTGGGGACATTCATCCAAATTCTGGCCCAACCTCACTAGTCGATCCTAGCCCCAATTCTACTATTACCACTAACTTACGAACTTTAAATAGACCTTCAAACTCACTCCTGGTCAGTCACCTAAATATTAAAAGCTTAAATAATAAGGTCCACCACCTGCATGCACTCTTAGATACACATTCCCCGGATATACTTTGTCTTACTGAAACCTGGCTAAAACCATCAATGGCAGACAATGATGTTTTACCCCCAGGTTATAACATACTAAGGTTAGACCGTACCACTAGGAAGGAAGAGGGGTAGCTGTACTATACAAAACTATTCTAGATGTGACCTCTGATTCCACACAACCACCATGAGTTGATAATGCTGAAATTCTCATTGCCAAGCTTCAAATTAATAAAAACAAAAGTATTAACATAGCCTGTGCCTACATTCCCCCAGGTAATAATGCAAACACCCTAGAAGATATCCTCTCTTGGCTGTCTAGTAACTACCCTCAAGAAACCATTGTTCTAGGAGACTTCAGCATCGACTGGAATATTTGTTCCTCAGAATCTCTGACCATCCATGTAAATCTATACGGATTTACTCAGATCATATCCTCCCCTACTAGGATCAGTAAACCTAACAACAAAGATAGTATCCTAGATTGGATACTCATTAATAGCCATCCCCACATGTATAGGGCCAGTCCCCACCTGAAGACATAAGCGACCATTTTCTTACCTATATAATCAGGCATAAGACTAACATCCCTCACCAACCTACTTACGAAACAATTAGAAACAACAAAAACTTTAACCCCACTAATTTCCAAGATGAACTCAAAGCATGTAATTGGGCAGTCCTAAAACATCTGCCACTTGAAGAAGCTGTATTTTATTTCAACACCATCAACACCAAATTCCTAGCCATCCTTGATACCCATGCACCATCCTTGATTCCCATGCACCTGCACGTTCTACAAGAACTAAAGCAAAAGTTGCTCCATGGCTTTCAAAAGAAACCAGACAAATGATCTTACTTAGAAACAAAGCTTGGACAACTTGGAGTACCACAAAATCCCCCTTAGATGAACTTAGATTTAGACTACTAAGGAACAACAGTAAAAAATCTACCACCCTAGATAAAAAAACTTTTACTGCCATGTACAACAGAAGCATCAAAACAATCCGCAAATGTTTTGGGCAGGCATAAATAAACTTATTCACCCAGGGCAATGCACAACTCCTACCCCCTTGGCTGCCATCCAAAAACCTTAGAAAGACATTCCCAATTCCTTTAACAGTTTCTTCACAGAAACTATCCAGTCACTAACTAACCAACTATCTCCCAATTGCCCAAGTCCTATCACCACCGCACCTAGTTCTCAACTCCCCTTTAACTTTCAACCCATTTCCACAGCACTTATCCATGCCCTAATCAAGAAACTAAAATCTACCACCCTTGCAGCAGATCTCCTCCCAGCTGAGTATCTACAAAAAGCTGCGGATGCCATAGCATACACGAACTCTATCCTGATCAATAGAACTATATCACAAGTCACTATCCCATCCATCTGGAAGACATCCCATGTTATTCCACGCCACAAAGGGGGCAGTTCAACTGAACTGTCAAATTACAGACCTATAGCTATTTTGTCACCCCTGGCTTAAATTATGGAGAAGTGCATCCATAAACAACTCCTGAGTGATCTCATTCAGCACAATCTCCTGGCTAACTCACAGCATGGTTTCAGACCATTCCACAGTACAACCACAGCCCTCCTCTCCTTCTCCAATGTTATTAATTAAAACCAAAACAATAAGCTTTCTTATGGCTTCTTTCTTGATCTCTTCAAAGCCTTCGACATGGTCAACCACCAACTACTCATATACACACTTAAAACTATTCCCCCTAGATGTCCAGGCTATCCAATGGTTAAAATCTAATCTGAGTGGTAGACAACAGGGTGTACTATGGCAGAACAAACTATCTTCCCTTCTACCTATTATCCTTGGGGTCCCTCAGAGTGCTATATTAGGACCCCTATTACTTTCTGTCTTTATTAATTACCTGTGCACAGTCATCCCAACAGCCACCTGCATTCAATATGCAGATGACTGCACTTTGATTTGATCTGCCACCTCCCCTTTAAGTCTGCAGACTCTAACCCAAAATGTTTTTAATACTGTTGAAAATTGACTCTGTAATTGATGTCTCCTATTAAATCCTACTGCTTTTCTCCCCTACTCGTAAAGCCTCTGCTCCAACCTTTGCTATAAAATCTAACAATGGCAATGTTATTGTCTCAGATCCCTGTACCAAACTCTTAGGTGTAACAGTTGATAACAACCTCAAGTTTGATATGCATATTAATCAAACTATTAAAAAAGTTAATAAAAAACTTGGCTCACTATACAAGATCAAACCTTTCATCACTCCACTAACTAGGACGGTAATTGTCCGTACACATCTACTTTCCACTCTCCTTTATGCATCCCCTCTCTTCATGAACTTGAGTAAGTCTGACCTTAATAAACTCTCTACCTGCTTTAATCATATTGTTAGATTTGCCACTGGAGCAGCATACAGAACACACCACTGTCTAAACCTAAAGAATCTAGGGTGGCTAGAATTGCCTATCCAACTTCAGTACAATCAGCTAATAGTAGCACATAAAATTCTCTACCAACCTGAAAACACAGCCCTACTTACAAAAATTATCACCCCTTACAGCAACCTCAAAACACTTTGCTCATCCAACAAATTACTAGTCTAAACCCTCAAAAGCAACAACTCATTTTGAGACTCTCTATATGCCAGCTCTGTTGGTAAAATATGGAACTCACTTCCTGCTGAGCTTACTTCAGAACCCGTTCTAACCCAATCCAAAAAAAAATCTAAAACAGTACTTTAAAAAGCAATGGCTATGTCCTTGCTCTAATCCTGACTAACGCTGGCAATATAAACATGGGCTAAAGAGGTCTTTTGGCCATCCCTGCATTTCTTCCTATTGTTACTCTATAACAAATCAGATTTATATATGATGGAATTAATGACTTTTATCCTATGTATTGTATCTGTAACAGTGCTTTAACTTGATTAATATAACAGTTTTTCTGTTTGTATGTATGTATGGAGTTTTTCTCCCCGGGCCTCCACTGAAAATGGACAAGTATCCAGTTGGAATATCCCGGCCAACAAATGTAAGATAAATAAATAAAATAAAAACTTGTCAGAGATTTGGGATACATGGCTAGGCTTAAAAAGGCCCTTGTGGTCATTAGCCTAGTAAACACCTTTGAACTTATGAACCTATAAGCGCTTATGTGGCATCATACTCTGTGCTTTTTCAAGGGGCTTGAAACTGAAAATATGTTTAAAATTTTAAACTCAGTGGACGCATCTTGTTACATGAGGATCATAGCTACTTCTTTCTAGATCTGAAGCACAGCTATCTTTCAATTTCTTCAATTTCTAGCAGAATGTTAGCCAGACAAACTCCTCAAAATACAATGCAATAAAATAGTTAAGCATTTTTGTCTTCTCACAATAAAAAATACATAATCAGAACAAGATAACAGCTGATATCATTTCCTTATATAGCACTTAAATCAACAAGTACATCCCATAGCTCTTAAAGACACATTAAAGTTGATAAGCTCTGAAATTTTATAACATAACTAACTGAAAGGGACTCATTTCCATTTACCCTGGTGGGTGTTATGTGTTGGTTTTAATTTGGCAGAAATGTTCTCTGGCTTCTCATAATTTATGAAATGTATCTCCACTAGGATTAATAAACAATCTTTCAGGACCAAAAAATAAAAGGTATACAAGATAAATAGTTTTTCTACCATGTGGGAGAGAGAATTTAGAGTGAAACAATTCTCATATTTTTTGATGTCAGACAGCAAGAAGGTTTAATTGTGACCAGTAGCTTTAAAATGTGATGTCTCACAACTTCCTTAAATTTTAGGTGAAACATTTGTGGAATTTTCCCACAAGATATATATCCCATGATAGGAGTGTGCATTTTGAGCAGTTCGCTAAACTGAAGATGCCAAACTAATTTGCAGTAAGTAAAAAAATGATGGAAGCAGCTCCCTTCTCCCTCAAACACTGAAAAAAGTCACCAACCAGGAAAATAATGCAAGGATTGAATTAAAATAAAGTGTTTAATGTTTTAAACTTCCACAAGCTTTTCGTCAGTGTAAATGTACCAACTTCTTCAGAAGAAAAAAACAACGTCACCAAAACCTTCCCTCTTTTAAATACAGTTAACAATTAACGATTGCCATTAATCATTTATTAAAAGGTGCCTTAAAGGTATATATAAAAGAATATGTATAAAAATTCCTTATTGCTAACAGTTGTTCTGCCCACCTCTGACGGGTAGTGAAATTACACTAATGTTTGCGTCTTTCGGCTTTTCCCGGTTAGGGGTCGCCACAGCGGAACTCCAGTCCGCTAATGATTGGTAGTGAATTTTTACATACCGGGTTACCAGCCCTGATGCACAACCTTCAACGAAGGCATACACTAATAAATACAGTAAAATGTAAAACAACATTAACTATAGATACCAATTACAATTTACTACTTTACGAAAGACTAATGAAGTACAGTTACGGTGATACAAAATGCTTACACGTATTGAAACCACTTATATATATATATATATATATATATATATATATATATATATATATATATATAAAATTGGTTATCCTTCAGTGATTTTACCAAATTAAATATCACTCAAGTCCAGAGGAACTCTCTCTCCACTATCAACATTTTCGTAAACCTGAAAAATTGACGTAAACTATAAAGGGTGTAAATGTAGAAAGATGGAAATAATATTATGGAAATAATATTACCCAGGTATGAAAGCAACTGATGAAGCCAGTTTATGGAATGTAAACAAATAGAGAAAGCCTTAATAGAGAAAACTATGCTATTATCTATTTAAACTCCTCAGTTTCAGCATACATGTAATGGATAATTTGCCATTAATACCTGGGTGGTGACAAGTATCCAGTCCCAGTTGCCAAATCAATTCCCTAACCTCAAGTATAAGGGAATCTGCCCCTCCCCTACCATCTAATTGGATTTGGTCAATAGCTGTAAACACAAATGAATGGAGGGGGTTTTCCATGGCATGTTTTGCTAAGGCATTTTCCATTACTAAGTTAGATTTATTTTTTTATTAAAAGGCACCTTAAAGGTATATATAAAAGAATATGTATAAAAAAATTTCTTATTGCTAACAATTGTTCCACCCACTTCGGCTCCTAAAGTCCACAAAAACCTTGAGGACTCCCCATGTGACCTTTAGTTAGCGCAAGAGGGAGTTTAACATATGCAAGTGCTAAAGTGGTAGATTTCATATTGAAAAAATATGTGGTAAGCGAGTCGCAGATATCCAAAGATTCGTGGTCTTTTCTGGCTAGAGTTAATCAAATCCCTTTTAGCATAGACAGTCATTTTTTGACCGTAGATGTAAAGGATTTATATTCTTCTATCCCTCATTCGGTGGCCTTGGATTGGATTCCAACTATGATGAGTTCCAAGGGGGCTCCGACTAAAGAGATACAATTGGTGAATGAATTATGCAACATTATTTTGTCTAGTAACTATGTCACCTTTAACAAAAAATGTTTCCTTCAAAAGATAGGGGTACCTATGGGTTCCCCTTGTGGAGCCAGTGTAGCTAACCTGCTCATGGCTTTTTTTGGGAAAGACAATTTGCCTTTACCAATCCCATTTTCCAGGATAGAGTAGTCCTGCACACACGCTTTTTGGACGATATTTTTATCATCCTAAAAGGAGATAGTGAACAAGCTGAGGCTCTAATGGATCATTTCAATAATTCCACAGATTTTTTGAAGTTTACCTCTAGTTTTGAGAAAGAAAACATCTCATATCTAGACGTGGAGCTATCCAAGGACACAAGTCGTAATTGTTCCATTTCTAGGATCCACCGCAAATAAACTTTTTCAAATAGTTATTTACAATTTAACTTTTGTTATCCTTTTAGCCAGAAAAAAATCTATCATCAAAGGCCAACTGGTAAGAGCTGCCAGAATGTTTACTATGGAGAGTGATTTTGAGGAAGAATACAGATTTATGGAAAGTCTCTTTATAAAAAGAGGATACCCAGAGGAGCTCATAGCAGATTTAATTGTAGAAGACCAAAACAAATGTATATCTGGTTTCTACACTCCCATTTTGAATGCTGTTAATTCACCAGGAGAAATTTCCAATCCCAGTCAAAAAGTTAACGTACTACACCCCTGTAATTTCATTTTAACTTACAGTATGGATGTTAAGGAAATTATTTCCATCATTTACAAAAATTGGAATTTAATTAAGCAGGAAGGAATTACCCAGGAAGATGGCATGGAAACCCCTAAGATAACTTTTAGAAGAGGTCCGTTACTTGAAAGATTTACTAAAGAGAAAACCTAAGGTTACAGAAGTCAGAATTGGTATGTTTAAATGCAATATGCGCCGTTACTGTAGGTACATTTGCACAGGTTCTACCTTTATTATAAGAAACATTAGATATAAAGTACAGGGTAGATACAACTGTTCGAGTCAGTGAGTGGTTTTCTTAGCTAAATGTACTCATTGCCCTATTTTCTATGTCGGAAAAACCGACAGGAAATTACAGGAGCATATTTATGAACATCTGTACGCTATAAAGAAGGGCAAATTGGAAAATGCCTTAGCAAAACATGCCATGGAAACCCCCTCCATTCATTTGTATTTACAGCTATTGACCAAATCCAATTAGATGGTAGGGGAGGGGCAGATTCCCTCATACTTGAGGTTAGGGAATTGATTTGGCAGCTGAGAATGGATGCTTGTCACCACCCGAGTATTAATGGCAAATTATCCATTACATGTATGTTGTAACTGAGGAGTTTAAATAGATAATAGCATAGTTTTCTCTATTACGGCTTTCTCTATTTGTTTACATTCCATGAACTGGTTTCATTGGTTGCTTTCATACCTGGGTAATGTTATTTCCATAATATTATTTCCATCTTTCTACATTTACACCCTTTATAGTTTACGTCAGTTTTTCAGGTTTATGAAAATGTTGATAGTGGAGAGAGAGTTCCTCTGGACTTGAGTGATATTTAATTTGGTAAAATCACTGAAGGATAACCAATTATATATATATATATATATATATATATATATATATATATATATACATATATATATATATATATATATATATATATATATATATATATATATATATATATTAATGTATGTAAGTGTTTCCAATACGTGTAAGCATTTTGCATCACCGTAACTATAGTTTGTTAGTCTTTCGTAAAGTAGTAAATTGTAATTGGTATCTATAGTTAATGTTGTTTTACATTTTACTGTATTTATTAGTGTATGCCTTCGTTGAAGGTTGTGCATCAGGGCTGGTAACCTAGTATGTAAAAATTCACTACCAATCATTAGCGGACCGGAGTTCCGCTGTGGCGACCCCTAACAGGGAAAAGCCGAAAGACACAAACATTAGTGTAATTTCACTGCCCGTCAGAGGTGGGCAGAACAATTGTTAGCAATAAAGAATTTTTATACATATTCTTTTATATATACCTTTAAAGTGCCTTTTAATAAATGATTAATGGCAATCATTAATTGTTAACTGTATTTAAAAGAGGGAAGGTTTTGGTGACGTTGTTTTTGTCTTCTGAAGAAGTTGGTACATTTATGCTGATGAAAAGCTTGTGGAAGCTTAAAACATTAAACGCTTTATTTTAATTCAATCCTTGCATTATTTTCCTGGTTGGTGACATTTTTCAGTGTTTGAGGGAGAAGGGAGCTGCTTCCATCATTTTTTTACTTAGTGGAGTGTTTTGTTCCTTTTCGTAGTTAAACTAATTTGCAGCTCAGGTGGAGATAAGCCAAGCCAAGGAGATGGAAGTGGCAGATTGACCAGATTTCACCAATTTCCAGATGCCCCTTTTAATGATGAGAACTTATGTTGCTTCCTTTCAAACAACTCTTTATACAATTCTGTAGGTCCTGCAGGAATTTCAGAACTGCTTATTTGAGTACAGAGTGTCAGATCATCCTACCTTAAGATGTTTGACCATGTCTTACCTCCAGATGTAACAAGTTTACTGTACGCCATCATTTTTTACCCTAGTACTTCTTTGTGGGCAGCTTCATCTAGGTTGCCCAAAACAGTTGTGTAGTTATGGCCAAGGGTATGCTCAATAATTAAGAGCCAATTTAGAATGCTAACTCGCGGACAACTTTATTAAGATTTCTGTCAGATAAGAAGAAAATGAGAAAATGTTGACTCAGAGATTCTAAAAGGAAGCAGGTAATAAAGATATGTTCTAGGTGAGCACCCAATATCTATTCATGGGTATAGCATCCCATGAGTCCTAGTCTATTACAGTGGGAAATTGTATCAACTAATTCAGACCATATAGAATAATATGTTGATGGGAGAAGGAGCAATATGCAAGATTCAAATTAATTTTAAGACCCACCCCTTTAACAATGAACTTTAGTTCTATATTGGTTGATAGTTAAAGAATTTTCTTTTAAGAGTGGGTGGGAAGGAGATTTAGAATAAAACAAATCTGATTTTTTTTTTGAATTTCTTCTGTAGCATTAAAAATTAAACTATTTTGACAAAATGTAATGAAAATTGTTCACTACCAACTGAGAAGTCCAGTTCTTTCATGGAAGGGATGATAGCTTCAACTGTTCTTGTATGCATCTTATCCTGTCTGAAGAAGACCTAGTCAAGGAAGATTCACTTCCTCAAAGTTGAGGGAAGATTTTGACAGGATGCTTTTCTTACAAGGGCACCAGATGCAAACTTGCAAGTCATTGGCTTCTTTAAAGTTGGTTGAGTGTTAATTGGATGAGGTTTCACCTCATCAAGTACTCCTTTCCAAGAAATCATCAGTCTCTGTTTGTGGTAAGAAATCATTATCTGCATACTTTGTATTTTTGTACCAGCAGTGATTCCAAGGTTTTGGGGCTTTTCATTTTTTCCTTGATGGTATGACCATGAGTTGATATATTTCATAAGATAAGGTGTTGGGGCAAAAGGGCCCCAAATATAAGTAGTAGAGAAGGGTTGCCTCCCCCTGAAAAAATCTGTTTCTATTTTTTCATTGTATTTATTTATGTACTTTTTTTATTAGTTCACAGCTTTGGCCAAGTCTGTTTTATCTGGTTGAAGCTTTTATTCTTTGTGTCTGGAGTCACAGTGGAACCTCATTTAGCACATGCATCTGTTATAACTTGTTAGACTGACCCAGTGAATTATACTGATCATTTCTAGCCCTGATACAACTATGCATTCAAGAGCTGCTGGAGAAGTAAGAAAGATGCTGAAGAAAGTGAGTTGATGTCTAGGGCTTAGGTGAACATTTTTCACCAAACCAGGTATGAAAAAGAGAAAAACTCATGAGTATTAGTATATATTCTCTAAAAACTTGCTGGAACAAGATAATGAGTTGGAACAAGAAGCCATTTTGTACTTTACCCGGTAACATGCTTATCAGCAGCATGATATCTAGATAAGGTCAATGTTAGCATATCAGACATACAGTTTAGAAAGTTCAACAATGACAGACACAGGCTAGGGCTAAGGTGTAGAGTCTGTATTTAAAGACAAATGAACTAGTGCTGGCAGTGCATAGATCATTATTAGTATACGAATGAAGGTAAAGGCAGGGTCCAATCAGGCTGTGCACAGATGTAAGGTTATAGCAAAATTTATTTAAGGTTTCCTTCATTACAAACCTAGTGAGCATTATAACAGGAAAGTGTCAGGGGAAAATCATGAACACTCCTATACAAATTAATGAACCTGAAGATCATGTTAGTGAGAAGGAGAAGATTCACCAAAGAGTATAAGTTAAAAATGTAGGAGGTAAAAATTGGGAAAGTGATTAACATCCCCAATGACACCACTGAGTTTGAATCAGATCATGTTAGCTCCATTAATGATAATGACAGGCAGTACACAAAAAAGAATGAGATGACAAAAGGAGTGTCCAAATGCCATCATTATTGCTACAACTCTTTGATAAAAAAGAAGGTAAAATGATGCTGGAAAAGGAAAACAATACCAAATAGTGAGCACCCATTAAAAGTATAAAAATGATACAGAAAGCAGTCGAAATAACATGCCTGTGGGGAAATATTGACTGAAAGCAGCAGTAACCTAGAATCAGGCTAAATAATTATGCTACTAGTGCATGTGTTGAGGCTAGTCATAGTCCTAGGAGAGAAAGGAGAGTACAGAAGGAGGAGTGGTGATTTGCTTCTTACTGGGCTTGAACATTAACACATGAAAATAACTATGGGAATTATTTGAAGGGGGGGGGACTGATTGGATGAGATGTATAGGCAGGGCAAGAAGAGAAGATAAGAAATGGAAGTATCCACAGACAAGTGGTAAAACCATGTGTGACTAATACAATGAACATTAATAATTAGCACCACAAGGCCAACAGAATGCATAAAAAGGAGATGGACCCGAAGTAGAGCCAATCATGCAATACATATAGGCAGGTTACACTTCTAGATATGCTAAACATACAGTCTAAAGTACCTTGACTAATCACCTGAGAAACCAGTGCATAATTCATCACTGCAAGAGCAGGCAATTTCCATGAGGGATCTAGCAGTGTACTGTTGCACATACACTCTGTACACTAGCACCCAGGTGATAGTGCACTAACCACAAATGATGAAAGTTATAGAAATTCAAAACAATTCTTATCCGGCTAGTACTAGATGAAATCATAGCACTGGTATTCAATGAGACAGGTTTCCTGATTGAAAAATTATTTTAATGCAGTGCATTTAGACCTACTTTATATGTATAATCAATTAACAATATGCAGTTGATATAAAGTGTGGATGGCATCTATATACAATATCCGATGATGGTGAAATAAACAGCAGTGAGACTGTAGGAAAGAAGAAAAGGAGAGAGTCATACATTATAGTTGTTTAAAGATAAAAAAAGAGTTCCACTTGCAGAAAACATAAGAACTGAGGGGTGTATTACTATGTTACATTCTTATTAATGGCTATTGACATCATAAGAAGTCATCAGCAGATAGCTTCCAAGTAAAGTAAATCTGATAGACTTGCTCCCAATACCAAGGATCAATTCTGTTTTTGAATTTTCCATTGGCAATTTGTTATGTCACCTACCTGCCCTTGCATGAAAGCAGATTTTTTATACATATATTTTCTCTAGTTTTACCAGGACATTGTTATTTTGGCATTATTTAGATATGTAATAAAAATAATCCCCATATACATTCTAAAATATCTTTCTTCATAGTCTTAAATATACATATTAGATCATCTGTAAGCAGCACATAAGGAAGTGAGAAAAGCTTCAAGTTCCCTATTCCCTTAAGTGGTGCTCATTAACCCTTCAAGCTGCCTAGTAAAGTACTGCGCTCTCACCAATCTCATTATCTTATCTCTGTGCACAAACAAAACTGTGCACTCATATTCCACGGCTAGTCTAACAGTGTTTACAAAACAAGGACTAGGACGCTTTCATTCCTTGATGAAACCATTCTCAATATTGTTTTAATTGTTCCAAACATCTTTTCACTGTCCTTGATACATGTCCTGCAAACATTAAATCTGATTAAATCACTATTCCTTTCTTCCACTTCATTACAAGTGCATAATGTAGTTGTTCAGACTAATGGACATATTAGGTTATCAGATTCAAAATTAATCACTCTATATTTTTTTCATTGAATGTTACAACATTGTTCATAGGTTCATAGGTTCATAGGTTCATAGGTAGGTACTAGGCTATCGGCCCGAGGGCCTACGTAAACCTAGCCAACAAGGTTCCCTGGCTTACACCACCCAAAAAAGTTATTTTCCTGTGCCCCTGTCGAGCAGAGACACAGAAGTGATCAACGGGGTGTATTTCCTAGTTCCCATCCACTCATCAAGAATTTTCTTGAAGAGTGCTAATGAAGAACTTTGCTTGACATAGATGGGTAGCCTGTTCCACAGTATGAGAAGTCTCCCTCCAGCATGTCCTGTTTATTGCAGTGACAAGGTTTAGGTCCCTAGAGCATGTAGCTCAGAGGGATTGGGATTTCTTTAAGGTGTAGCATGTCCAACAGCTCTGGGTTTGACATAGCTTTAGATGTTAGGCAGAGATCACCATAGAAGGCAATATGCTATGGAGTAAAGCTGGAGTTTTTTGAGACGGTCAGTGTAGGGCATCTGTTTGAGGCCAGTAATCCTCTTTGTGAGGTATTTCTGTGGCCTTTCCAGCTCCTGCAGATGTCTTGTGAGGTACATTCCAAAAGGGGCATTGTACTCTAGAATGGGTCTAATGAGTGTTGAGTAGAGGGGAACAATGACCTCTTTTCTCCTGGATGAGAACCCTTTTATGATGAGGTATGCCACGCAGAAGGACTTCCTGACTACTGTGGTGATGTGACTATCAAAGGACAGACTACTGTCCACCTGGGTCCCAAGATCTCTTATCACACATTCGGTGTTAAGTAGACTGCTGTCTAAGTAGTAGTTCATGGGTACAGAGTTTTTACCAAAGGGGATGACAATGCACTTTTTGGCATTGAGCTTGAGGCCATGGCTCTGACACCAGGCATCTGTCTCAGCGAGGCCCTTCTGTAGGATTTCCACATCATTTGGGGGCTTGATTATGGCTCCTAGTTTGTAGTCATCTGCGAACTTCATTAGCCAGAGGCCTTCTGTGTTAGCCTGTACTTCAGATAAGTAGATATCAAACAGGAGAGGTCCCAGGATTGAACTCTGTGGTACTCCACTTGTCACTGGTTCGAGGTCAGATTTGCAGTGTGCAACTTTTACACTGTGGGTTCTGTCAGTGAGCCAGTTGGCAACCCGTCTTGTGATGTAAGGATTTATACCTAGTTTAGTGACTTTAGCTATAATTCCAGAATGTGGGATGGTGTTGAAAGCCTTGGCGAGGTCAAGGTAGGCTGTGTGAACCACCTTACCCTCATCTACGGCTTTGGTGACTGCCTCAAAGAAGTCAATCAGGTCCAGGAGGCATGATCTGCCTTTCACAAACCCGAACTGAGTGGGATCCAGAGTTTGGAGGTTACCAATGTCTTTGTTTATGAGTACAATGATGATACGTTCCATGGTCTTGCAGACCAGGCTCGTCATGGATTTTATCCAAGTAGCTTCCATTTGAAGTTGGTCCTTTGTATCACTGACTGAATCTCCTACCTTGGCATCATCTGCTAACTTTTCAGACCAACACACTGGTGTTTTCAAAAATGATGAATAAAAATATAGAATAAAAATGGCCCCATTACCAAACCATTAAATTCCTTAGACTCTAGTCCCCTTCATATTGGCTGTGGTCTTTCTAGTCTTTAACCAGTTAATAATGCAGTTAATGATGCTGGACAGGGAAAACAGGTGCTGACTTTGTGGGAACATGGGTGAAATTCTTGGCTAGGCTTATAAGGATCTCTGGGCCAATAGTCTAGTATTGTTATGAGCCCATGAACCTACTAGTTAAAACACACTTCTTTCAACACAGTTATTATAATATTATGTGGAACAGAGTCATAGGCATTTGTGAGGTTCAAGTATATAAACCTTTAAAAATCCAAATCCAGACCAGGTAACCACAGCAAAATAAATCCACAACCAAGGCACTTTGGATTCCAGAAATGAAGCTCCAACACAGTCCAGGCATAACAAGTTTATTCAAATAAATGACACCACAAGGACTAATACCACATTAATGCTTTTCACCAGTATTACGTTTTCGTCACAAACTTCTTCAGATATGGACTCCCTACCTAATCATTCCCCTTTTATATTACCCCACCAATATACTTAATTGGATAACTTAATTAATACATACATAAAAATGCCTTTGAAAGACTTGACATAACCAAAGAAAAGCTCATGTTGTTTAAACCCTATTAAAAACATTCTCCTCATACAAATTAAAAAATAGAAAATTCCTTTCTATAGAAATTATTAAAAATGTAAAAGCTTATTGTACTACAAAAATGTTAAAACATGAAATAGTTCATAACATAGTTGTTAAAATAAACATCTAATGCCATCATGTGGTCAAACCAAGAGCTTGTCAATATATAAAAGCATACATAAAATACTAATACATACAAATAAATTCAGTTATTATTACTAAAATGTATGCCTAAACTAAAAACAGTAATAAAAATGAAATACCCCAATGATCTTAACCTTAACTTTTTAAGATTCATATGCAAAGCATATGTTATGTATAAAACGTTTATTTTTTAAAAACATAGTACAAGCAGTGTTAACTTGTGTTATAGTTTTGTGGCTCAACTTTAATAAAGGGGTTTTGGATAGATACTCATTCAACCCAGGTTTAATGTTTGCTTGTAATTTAACATGCCACCATAGCTCCCTATATTCAAGCCTTTCTTCACCTTCTCTAGTACAAAGAACATAAAATATGCGCCTTAACACTCCTGTGTATGCTTAAACAATGCATTTGTTTCTTTTTTTATTTTCATTTCATAATGATGTTCATAAATTCTTCTTTTCGATTTACATTCAGTCTTGCCAATATAAAATGACTGGCAAGTCTGACATACTGCTAAATATACTAGTCCTTGGGAATCACAATTGTAATATTCCTTCACATTCAACCACATTTCTCTACTCCCCAAATATACTCTTTCCTGGTTCATTATGTAACTAGATTGACTGCAGTGCTCACATGTATATGTCCCTTTCTTCAGTCTAGTAATTTTATTATTTTCCAAGTCATTTTCCATCAAACTCTTCAGGTTATAGGAATTTTTATAAACTATTTTTAGCTCATTTTTTCTTATTTTGTCCAAGTCTGTCAAACCCTTAAACCTAGTCCATTCCATCTTCATTATTTCCTTTACATACTTAGAACTTGTGTTATACTCCAATATCAAAGTTTTCCCCAAATTTTCAGTGTTGTTGTTATTAATCTGTATAACTTTTTCTTTGTTCACCCCTAAACTTTGTTGAAATCTATCCTATATATTTTGGAGTGGAATTTATTGTTCTCTCTATAAATCTCAACATCTAAATATTATAAGTTGTTTTAAAAAATGTTGTTGGTGAATTTTAAAAAAATAGTAGAAATGTTTAAAAAATTCATAAATTCCTCTAAAAACTCAGATGATGCCACCCACAAAATAACTATATTGTCTAAAAACCTTTCGTACATTGTCCAGCATGTGTTGTAAATAGAGTTTAAAATAATTTTTTCTTCCCATTTTGCGAAGATCAAATTAGCATATGTAGGGTCGTAGGCAGTACCCATGGCCACGCCTTTTATCTGATGAAAAAATTCACCCTTAAAATGAATGAAATTGCACTTCAATATAAGCTCCATTAATTGTAAACACACTATACATTCATCGTGTGTTAAATCTCCATCTTCGAATATTATTTCCTCAAATACTTTAATACCTTCATTATGGGCGGCCACGGTGGTGCAGCAGTTAGCATTGCCAATTCACAGCAAGAGGTTCTCTGGTTCGATTCTCAGCTGGGGTGCCTTCTGTGTGGAGTCTGCATGTCCTCCCTGTGGTCGTGTGGGTTTCCTCCGGGTGCTCCGGTTTCCTCCCACATCCCAAAGACATGCAGTAGGTGGATTGGACACTCTAAATTGGCCCTAGGTATGAGTGTGTGTGTGTGTGTGTGTGTGTGTGTGTGTGTGTGTGTGTGTGTGTGTGTGTGTGTGTGTGTGTGTGTGTGTGTGTGTGCCTGCCTTCTGTGGAAGGTTGGGCGCCTGGCTGGCAACTCAACACCATAAAAATTCCACTGTCAATCATGAGTGGACAGATGATCCACTGTGTCGACCCCTAACCGAGAAAAGTCAAAAGAAGAAGAGTTTAATACCCTCATTATGTTGGATGGAAGAGAATAAATCAATTATGTCTACAGTAATATATGAAATTTCCTCTCGATATATTCCTTCCTTTAATTCCCCTCAGAAAATCCCAGGAATCCCTCAAAATACTTTCGTCGTAAACCATTCTGTTTTTAATGTCATGTCAACATATTTTAGTTTCATAGGTTCATAGGTTGGTTCATAGGTTGGTAATAGGCTATCGGCCCTAGGGCCTATACAAGCCTAGCCATAATAATTCCCTGGCTATTTCTTCCCACACTATTTACTTCCCTGGACCCCTGTTTAGCAGGGAGACTGACATGATCCCCGGGTTGAATTTCCTTTCTCCCATCCAATCATCAAGGTTCCTTTTGAAGAGGGCCAAAGAGGCACTCTGCTTGACATGTATGGGCAGTCTGTTCCAGAGTCTGGGGAGTCTCTGGGTCAGGAACCTATCCCTCCGGCATGTTTTGTTTATTGTGATGACAAGATTTAGATCCCTGGAACGTGCGGCTCTGAGGCACTGGGATTTCTTTAAGTGTAGCATGTCCAACAGCTCTGGGTTTGACATGGCCTTGTATGTTAAGCAGAGATCGCCTCGGAGTAGACGATATGCAACAGAGTATAGCTGGAGTTTTTTAAGGCGGTCAGCATAGGGCATCTGCTTTAGGCCTGTGATTCTTTTAGTGAAGTATTTCTGCGGCTTTTACAGTTGTTGCAGATGTCTTGAAAAGTACATACCAAATGGGGCGTTGTATTCTATAATGGATCTAATGAGGGATGAGTACAGTGGGGCAATGACCTCCTTTTTTCTGGATGAAAAGCCCTTAGTGATGATGTGTGCCACATAGAAGGATTTCCTGACTGTTGTGGTGATGTGGTTATTGAAGGTGAGACCACTGTCCACCTGTGTCCCTAAGTTTCTTATCACACTTTTGGTGTTTAGTGTACTGCCACCTATGTGATAATTCATGGGTACATGTTTTTTCCCAAAGGGGATAACTATACATTTCTTGGCATTGAGCTTGAGGCCATGGCTCTGGCACCAAGCATCTGTTTCTGTAAGGCCCTTTTGTAGAGTATCCACATCATTTGGGGATTCAATAATGGCTCCCAGTTTGCAGTCATCTGTGAACTTTGTTAGCCAGAGTCCCTTAGTGTTGGCCTGTACTTCAGAGAAGTAGATGCCAAACAAGAGAGGTCCCAGGACTGAACCATGAGGTAGTCCACTTGTCACTTGTCTGGAGCTGAATTTGGAGTCAACTACTTTTACAGTGTGGTTCTGTCAGTAAGCCAGTTGGCAACTCATCGAGTGACGTAGGGATTAATGCCCAGCTTAGTAAGTTTATCTATAATTCCAGAGTGGGGGATGGTGTCAAAGGCCTTGGCAAGGTCCAGGTAGGCTGTGTGGACTGCCTTGCTCTCATCCACGGCTCTGGAGACTGATTCAAAGAAGTCAATAAGGTTCAGGAGACAAGATCGGCCCTTCCCGAACCCAAACTTGGTGGGGTCCAGTGTTTTAAGGTTGCCAATGTCTTTGTTTATAAGTTCCATGATAATACAGTCCATGGCCTTGCAGATCAGGCTCGTCAGACTGATGGGGCAGTAGTTCTCAGAATCCAAGGTGGATCCCCCCTTGTGGAGTGGGATGACTGTAGCTGTGCGCCACTCAGTGGGCATGAATCCTGAGGTGAGGGTCTAATATATTTGGCTAAAGGAAAGTTTTCAAACCTTCTGCTGAAACAATAGGCCTTAATGGAGGGTTCCTTTCATTTTTATGAATTTAAGGAATTCCAAATATAGAGGGAATCCTGGGTTTCTCAACTTTTAAATATTGAAGAGTATTTTGATCTAGCAGGCCCTCCATTAATAAATCGTCCAGGGCCATGTCTATTTTCCTGTATGTTATATATATTTCATTCTTAGACACAATTGCATACTGACTAGAATCCATTAAAATAGTATTCATTTTACTTTTATAAACAAGAAAATCCATCAAAACCGTCCCCCCTCCGTTATCTGACTTTATTATTCTTAACATTTTTGTTATTCCTAACGACCAATAAAATATTATTTTCTCCTAAATTCAAATTGGACTTATATTTAACCCTGGAATAACAATTCCTTATCTCATTCTCCACCACTCTTTCAAAAATTTCCCTTACAATTTTCTACTATATATTTACACAAACTATTTTTTGTATTTGACACATGATTTGTTAACTCATGCTTCTTTTTTTACTTTCCTGCTATTGTCTCTGTATGTGTTAATGCTGTTTCTATATTTCATTTTATTAGGTCCCATCTCATCCTTTTTCAATTGTTATTTTTTATTCTATTTAATTTAACAGCTGTTGTTTGTCAATGAGTGTCCCTACCCTACTTACTTGTTTTCCATCACTTTACACCTGGGTGTGGATTCTTCTAGTACACTATCCGATTTATCATAAAATAAATTACATGAGTCCTCAACATGCAATTCCTTGTATTTTTTTTTCCAATCCCACTTCAATAATTCTTCATTTATACAGTAAACCCTGATTTTAAAATAGTTTTAATATATTTCATACTCCCTGAATCAAATGCTACAATCACAAAACAGTGAACAGTCAAAAGAATCTGAGCTGCCTAAATGTACACTGATTTCCATGCAAGGTATGTTTACTCACTCTGAGATTATATCTACATTTAAAATGTTATCAGCTCATGTTGGGATAGCTCCTTGCTGGGTTAGTGCAAAGGGTACTACAGAGAATATAAAAGGGAGGTGAAAGCCAACACATTCGGGCTAGGCTTATAAATGTCCTTGGGCAGATAGCCGAGTACCTACCTATGAACCTATGAACCTATGAACCTATGATTAGGCCTTTTCTTCTTTATTATCTTAATCCAGTTTATAACAGCCAAATTCAAAATTCTTGTCATTCTTGTCAGAATTATATCAGTTCCTTTTGCACACTTCTCCGATGCTTTAAAAAAATAATTAACTTCCTGAACAGAAACATGTTCTATTTAAGTTCAGTCTTTTTTCTTGTGTAATTACTGACAAAATGTCTGCCTTGTCCACATTAAAATTTGAATGCCAGTTAAATCTACTTGTTAATAGAAGCATCTCATTTTCTGTTTTCTGAACATCATGGTGACCTATAAATTTGAGAATTTCTACTGGTTTTGCTCCGTCTCTGAGCCAAATTTCTGTTACAATGCCCTTGTTTACAATATCCTAATAAAATAATGTTGAAAATGATGCATTTTTATTACTCAAACTTCTTGCATTACATACCATAATCTTGCCTTCTCCATAGACACAAATGTCTCTACTCAAAGTGTTATTAATGGCACTTCCAGTACAAGCTTTTCCATTTTCTCTAGTTTGTAGATCAGAATCATATTATCTGAGTGGCTTACGTGATACACTATCCTGGAAAATGTTGCTTTTTTCAATTCCCAAACGTATAAGTGGTTATTTTTTGTTCCCATTGTTTTCCTTCTTATTTTACTATTAATATGACTGGCTGAACCTAAGAGTTCCACAAAAGAATATTCATAAACAACACTTCTTTTTAATCTTATGTCTTGTACAGTGTTCAACGATTAAATCAACCTGTTCTACAACATTTTCCATGTCTGCTTTACAAGTGTCATTATTGCTGTCATGAATGCCACACAAATGTTATTTCTGTTTGCTGCTCTACATAATCCTCCACTTACATCTGACATTTTACAGCCACTTAGTTCAGATACTACTCTGTTTTTATCTATTTATGGTAAAGAATTTCTTATTCCTTTTAGCATTTTATCTCCTATTATTAGAACTTGGCCTTGTGTTGCATTCTCTGTCTCATGATTATATCTTGCTTTAAATGATATTTTTTCTGTCACTTGTACTCCTTCCATCCTTTCCAGTTATCATCCATTGTAACTTTTATCCTCTTGCGAAGTTAATTTTGTTAGCACTTTGATCTAGGTTTGAGTAGTCCACCACATTGCATACATTTCCATCTTCAGGAATTAGTACTTCATGTGTCATTATTATCTTCACTAACATAGCATTGTCAATCATCTTTATTACAATCTGATTTGTTGAAACATTTCTCTATAGTTCTACTGTTTTAACAATTGTATATGTGCCATTCCTCATTTTCACTTTCATCTATCACACCTATTTATATTGCTCTTTTTTCTTATGTTTTTGTTGAAGGATGTTATATTAGCTCATTTACGACCGGCTGTCAGTCTGCTCTACTGTATTCTGCTGTTACACTTCTAATGAACTTGTTTCAACTTCAAGACATCTTTCCCCTTGAGGTGTGCAGTTTTCTCTTTCTACACTATATTTAATACAGTTCTTTTGTAACTTGATCATTTCATAACAATTTAGTATATACTGGCATTTCTGTGTATTTTCCCACATGCCAATCACCAGACAATAACTTGCAAGCATTTTACCTTTTTTACATTCACACATGCAACCCATCTCAATTAAATCAGCCACACAAAATGTATCAAATTGTTCCACACTAGAGGTAGTGGTAGATATTGAAACTAGACCTTATGATATAATTTCCCCTTTCATCTCGTTTGTCAATTTAGTTTCATAAATATTTACAAAAAATGTCTTTGTTGTTTTGTGTATTTGCAGGATGATCGACACTCACTAGTCTCATGTCCACTTGTGATGGGCACTTCTTGTATACAAAGGCAACCTATTATTTTCTCTATCAGCTGTCAACCACCACAATATCATCCAATAACAATTGTTGAATAAAACAACACAAAAGCAGTGAAAACTGGTCTCCTTGTGCGCTCAAAAGGATAAGAGGTACACATAAATAAAAATATATCACCAAAACACTTAGTTTGATTAAAAGGGTCTATATCACATTATCGAAATTCCAAAATATTGAACACCATAAGCTCGACCTCGGAATCTCGAAATGTGATATACTCCAACGCTCAGAACAGCAATTTTTTTCCAAGGGAATAAATTCGCTGTTCCACGAATACACACAAAGCACAAGCACACCAAAATACATAATCCACACATACACACTTCACAGAACCCTACACTAAACTGTACATACACTACTAACTATCCACTTACCTTAACCCAACCCTAACCCTAAGGTCCCTAACTAACGCACACTCACCTTACCCGCTCCCTAACCCTAAGGTCCCTAACTAACACACACTCATCTTACCGGCTCCCTAACCCTAAGGTCCCTAACTATCGCACACTCACCTTACCAGCTCCCTAACCCTAAGGTCCCTAACTATCACACACTCACCTTATCTCGGTCCATTCGCACACTTACCTTAACCCGGCCCATCACCTTCGCACCACAGTTGAGGAAATAGCAAAGCCACAGAAACGGCCCACCGAATACTTTCCCTAGGAAAATATTCGGTGTTCTGCAGCTCCACTATTTCAAGCATTCGCTGAATAGGGGTCGATATTAGAACATTCAACGTTTTAACACTTCGATGTTCTAATATAGACCCTGATTAAAATAATTGTCCACTCATCACAATCTCATTATGTGCACAAAGGCAGCCTGTTACTGCCTTTCCTGGTTGTCAGTCACCACCATATCACCCCGGAATCAGGAAATGCTTTTTTTCTTAGTAAACAACACACACAACAAAAAACTGTGTCCCCTTTACCACTAAAAGAGTGAGTGGCATGTAGAAATAAAAAAATATAATATCAGAACACACACAGTTTAATCAAAGTAAGTGCCCACTCCTGAAGGGCTTTTTTGTACACATAGACAGTCTGATGTTGGTTCTTTCAGCTGTCAATTGCCATCATATCACAAGAAAATCAGGAAATGCTTTTGCTCAGTACAATAACATAAAAACAACAAAAACTGCTCTTTCTGTGACCTCAAAAGGTCAAGTGGTATACAGAAATAATATATATAACACCAGGGTACTTAGTTTATTCAAAGGTCAAGGGCTGGGTAAGGTTTAAGGCTAGTGCAGGGTGGGGTAATATGCAAGAAGAAATAAAAAGATGCTACCCCATCGATAGCAGGTACAGATGCAAATCAAACCACTGCCAATGGTTTAAAAAAAAAGAAGAGATAAAAATATGACACCCAGCAATGATTAGTGAAGATAAAAACTACAGAGCTGATAGGGAAGTGTGATGAAACAAGTAATGAAGAAATGTGGGTCAAACAGTTTCAGATCAGCTGATTTTAGAGCATGTTACACTTGGACTGATGTGAGTTGGTAGATTATCTTCATAAGATTTTGTCTGCACTGGGCAAGTGTATTTGGATGCCTGTTTGTCTCCATTCATTTCACTGAACAAGATATAAGAGTTCCACATCTTGTTTGGCCTCAATGTCCACTACAATGTGCACACTTTAGAGAGGGGTACAATGCCACAATGCAGGGTCATGTGTCAACCTCCTCTCCTGAAACAAGAACAGAAGTTATAGTGTACACTGTACAATGGCAAAAGATTTCAAGGATGATGGAAAGATACTACTAGAAGTTTGGTCCTTCTGTCTACTTAATGCTCAGATCCCTATGTCCATTTATGAAACCTCAGTTAGTAGCACTGAAAACGTCCACCACTGCACGGGCAGGATGTTTTAAATACTGAGTTAGTTTAAAAATAAAACAAGCTGCATTATTAAGTGAATACTTACATTATGTACAACTGAAATTATTGGATGTGCAGGATATCTAAGCAGATGGGCAGAGAAAATTAGTGAGAAAGAATAAATGAACATTTGGGAGTGCTAAATGCTGAATTGTATTGGTGCTGGACTGAAGCAATAGAGGTGAAAACAGTAAGAGAAAGAGAAAAAATTATGAAGTAGCATATTCTCCCTTCTTAATCCTGGCACTCTATAAAATCCGTCTCCTGCACCTGAAAAGACCCCACAGCAACTTTCCCATGACTTTAATACCCACTTTATTACCACCATCCATAAACTAGTCAAAGACTCCTCAACAAGCCCAAAGCAATACTTCCAGAATACTAATAATCTCATACAAAATGACAATCCACCACTCATTCCTGACAAAACTTCCAATCCAGCCACAACTCATTCATTTTCTATTCAACCAGTACCCACATCTCTCATATGTAAACTATTAAAAAAAACTCAAGCCACGCTCTCTTTCCGCAGACAACCTTTCCCAGAATATTTACAACTAGCAGCAAAGGCAATTGCATATTCAGTTAGTATTCTTATAAACCGCTCTCTCTCAGAAGGCTGCACCCCACATTTACGGGAAAAAAATCTATTATTACCCCACTACATAAAGGCAGAAACTTTCACAACCTCTCAAACTATCACCCCATCTCTATACTTTCCTTGTTATCAAAAATTCTTGAGAAGTGTGTACACACACAATTATGCAAGTACCTCATTGATAATGATCTTCTGTCTCCCACTCAACACGGCTTATGCCCAGAGCACAGCACTATTACGGCCCTGCTCTCATTCACCGATGCTGTCAACAAAGCCTTCGATACAGGTCACCCCATGTCAGAACTCCTATTAGATCTATCTAAGGCTTTTGACACAGTATCACATACTAAACTTCTGATCAAATTAACAAAACTTGGCTGCTGCCCCAAATCCCTCAAATGGTTTACATCATACCTAAACAATAAACAACAATCTGTAAAGTAGCATAACATCCAGTCTGATTATCTGTCAAACAACATAGGAGTCCACAGGGTTCCATTCTGGGACCATTACTCTTCAACATCTTTATTAATGACCTCCACAAAGTTTCGCAACTAGGTAATATTATCCAATACAGCGATGACTCGACAATAATCTCTACTTCAAACAATTTCTCTGACCTCCTCACAGTTACTCAAAATGGTTTTACAGAGGTTGAATCATGCCTAAACAATTCACAACTGCTACTAAACACCAAACCCCCCCCCCCAAAATTCTATTATTCTCTTCAAGGCAACCAGATATAGACTTCAAAATCTTCTCTAAAGATGGAACTGAAATAGAAATAGTACAAACTGCCAAACTACTAGGCATTACAATTAACGACAAACTCACCTTTGAAACATACATTCTTAACGCAATAAAGAAAACACACTTTAAACTTGGCAAACTTTATCATCACAAACTCTACATGGACAAATCCACCAAAACAAAACTGGCAAGTACCTTACTAATCCCTGCCCTACTTTATGGTAGTGCCATCTTTACTAACCTTCACTCATCCCTCAGCAATAAACTTCAGTCTTGCTACTAGAAAATAGCTAAATTCATCTCAGGAAAGCCTAACAGCTCACACCACTACCAAGCAATCTCTCAACTGAACTGGTTGAATTTCCCAAACTATCTCTGCTTTACCCAACTAATGCTAGCCCATAAACTAAGTCATAAACCATATACTTGCCCAGCACTCTCATCAATACTACAAACTTATATTCCTACACGTATCCTAAGATCCTCCAACAAATTGCTACTAAGTGTAACCAAGCCCAATAAAAGAACTGGACAATGCTTATTCTCCATAGCACTGCTAAACAATGGAACTGCTTACCCTCCCATATTACCCAAATAGACTGTATAAAGACATACAAAGTAGCATTAAAACTGTACTTCCTAAATAACCTCAAATGCCAATGCAACACAAACAAGCCACCATGAAACCTACACTACTTAATATTAACCACTTCCATAATTCAAAATAACTTCTACCTGGGCAGCAACAAAGCTCTATTACCACTATTTTCTGTTCGGTAAGCACTGCCATGTTTTCATACAATGCCAAAAAATTAAACAACTCAAGTTTTGTACTATACTACCAACTGTTGTCTAAGTTTTTATAAGTTTTGATACATACTGTTAAGTTTTATATGTCTGTGTATTCTACTTTTATAATTTTTGTTAGCTTTTGCATATTCCACTTTTTAAAAAATTTTGTCAAGTGTCTATATTTTGACTGTATTAATTGGTCAGCTTTTCTCCCCAGGCCTCCACTGAAAATGGTTTCCTGACCCAGTGGACTTTCCTGGTCAACAAATGTCAATAAATAAATAAAATAAATAAATATTAATACAAAGCATGGTGCAAAGTTAATTCTGAGGTGTGATGATTTGCCCACCGGAAGGGGTGTAAGAGCTTTTTTTCTCTGCTGTTTGTTCCTTTATTTCCTTCTTGATGAATGCTTAATATAACATATGTATATATATATATATATATATATCACTCAGAAGGATTCAAAGCAGACTATTGAAGGACAGTTGTATTCCAGGTACAACAGACCCCTACTAGAGAAAAATGTAGATGTCTGGGGTATGTTCATTTAAGAACTAAGACTTAAAGGCTTGATTAGAGAAAAAAAAGATTTATAGCATTAATGCTGGTGGCAGGGTGAAACACAAAACATGTACATCTTGCACAGCGGCTGTATAAAGGGTCGATGTTTTATACTGGATAAAAACTGACCACAGGGTGATGGGTGGATCCTTATGAGCAAGACTGCAGCAAAATGGAAACCACAGTGCTGAAAATTTGGACCAGTAATTAAATTCCATTTTAAATGGCTGAGGAACTGCTATCCACATGGAATTCAGAACCGTAGCAAACACACAAGCACCTCTGTCTCACCCTATGAATGCTTCATCTTGATGCAGTTTTGATCTTGGTCATGAAAATGAAGAAGAGTGAGAAATCCATAAAAATCTTGAAAGCATCCTATTGGTAGAATCTCATGAGACTCTAGGCATAAAATCTATTGATTATACTCAGTATAAATGTTTACTGCTATCATTGCTATATCCTGAGACTTAAGCAGGCATGCTCTGTGGAGGGATCCATGTTCTAGATCATGAGAATTTGTAAGAAACTATGCTACTAAAATAATTCTTCCAGCTTTATTGAATTGTCTCTTTGATGTGTTTTATACTTTGATATTTACATCGGTAATACCTATTCTGTATTCATCGTGTTTAGCATTAGCCATTATTTTGATAAGGACCACCATGGCAGTTTGAGTTTGCTTTTCAGCTAAGGCTCCTTCACCATACATTGCAATAAGGTGCACTTTGTGTCCCCATAATGTAACACTCCCATTTATTTGGCAAACACCAGTGTATAAATGAAAAGAAAGATGCTCCCAAACAGCTAGCTGCACTTCAATGAGCCAGTAATGTACAAATAAACAAAGTCCAAAATCTGTAAGAATACAGTGAATACAGTACATACACAGGTGCAGGTCACTGTTTCCTATAAAATATTCACTTATGTATGAATCTGATGATAATAAAAAAGTGAGGAGCCAACTTACTTTGATTCCAGCTTTACTTAGGAGTAATACACTCTACATGATTAAAAACCTGTCAACCTACTACTGCTGCTTCATTTTAATAAGTTGCATTAGCATTGCAGTGAGTTGTAAATGGCAAATTGATGTTGTTCCTGCATCTGCATGAGTTTTCACAGAGGTCTCTACTTCTTTGCATGTAGCTAGAATTATTGTCGATGTTCAAATGTCTCCAAAGTGTGTGTGTGTGTGTGTGTGTGTGTGTGTGTGTGTGTGTGTGTGTGTGTGTGTGTGTGTGTGTGTGTGTGTGGGTGTGCACGTGTGTGGGTGCGTGTGGCTGGGTGTGCATGTGTGTGTGTGAGTGTGCACCTGTGTGTGGGTGGGCAGTATACATGCATGCATGCTCTCAAGGATTAGTGTCACTTCCAAAAGGGGTTTCTGCCTTACATACATTTCATATGAGAACAGGCTTCTCCTGCTCACATCCATGAGTTGAATTCAGTAAGTGATGAAAATGAATGACTCCTAGTTCAGCTGTTATTATACGTGTAAAAGGGAACAGGATCTGATGATAAAGTTCTCCTTCTCTAGTTGTGTTGTCATCAACTGCATCTCTAAAACATTTTGAAAAAAGGTAATCTAATTGCTGTAATTTAAATAAAACTTTTCCACAGCTAGCTTCACAGGCATGTTATATCATGTAATTCCCAGAACTTGTACTTGCAATGTACCGCTTAATATTTTCCCTGTAGAATGAATGATCCACAGCAGTATAGAAAAAGGTAATTTCACGTTTGACATAACCTCACATCCTTTCATCTAGGATGGACTTGGTTTGCGTGTAGATAGAGTAACAAATTATGTCAGTTCTACAAAAACCTAATTTGCTTAAAATATCAACCATTTTTTGGCCACTGCTGACACTTTGTGTGTCTTTCTCTGCATGTGAGTGTGTATCTATGTGTATGTGTGGGAAAGCTGCCTTTCATATCTGAAACCAAAAAGCAAAAAAAAAACAATAAAGATAAGAACCCCTTTTTTGTACTGTTTTGCATTTTACTGCACGTTTACTGGCTGTTGTACCTGTCGGAGTCTCGGTGGCCTGCAGGTTTCTTATTTTTATTTATATTCACATTTGACAGCTGGTAAATGACTTCACATGTAAAATGGCACAAAGAATTCCTGCATTCCTAGCACCCATATCAATGGATATGCTCTTAACTTTAATAGATATGAACATATGCTTGTACTAGAATAAAGATTTATTGAAAGAGATGCATTAGATAGATTTAGTAGTGATTTCACCTATATGTTCATATTCTTAGGGAGGTATTGCTTAGCCCTATAGGTAAGACTTATAAAACCACAAACACCTTAGTAGAGACAGGCACATATAAGATGGGAAAATTATCTATTTTATTTCTGTTTTGTGCCTTTGGACAGGTAGGTGTGCTAGACTACTTAGGCTTCTTTTTAGTGACAACATAGTTATATATAAAGAAAAAAGTGGCAACATTTGGAAAGAGTAGTTTATTATAAAACTGTCAGTACATATAGAAAAAAGGCTGCTAAACAGTATATAGAAAGAAATTTATTTTATCAAATCATGTTGAAGAAATTGCCATAAGACGTATGATGATCACGGGCTATCACCCAATAATCTGCATCTCTAACAAACAAATAGTACACAAAGGATGGTTGGCCTTAAAAGTGTACAGTAAAAGAACACTGTTGTCAAATTAATGGACAACACTGTATATCCAGTGCTGGATCATGATAAAATGGGGCCCTTAGGCAGAGAAATGTACCAGGCCCCTCATCCACAGACATTCCAGTGCCCTATTGCTTGGCAGTTTCTTTCCAATTACCATAAATACTTTTCAAACCTGTCAGTATGCATACTATTTTGTTCTTTACTTTTACACTGATCATAGAAATTTAGATTTAATTTAAAACTTGTATTTCAAATTTTATAGCACAAACACTGATTTTTATTTGCTAAACAAAATAAAACAAAACAATCTCACATGGAAAGCAGACTTAGCATTTGCAACAATAAACTTATTTTCCCTTGAAGCTCACATTCATTGAAAATGCATCAGGCTAATGGCAGATGTAGCATAGCTTGGGCTCTAGGCTGTTTTAAAACCATGGGCCCCCTGCACACATTTTTAGGACCATACATACATCCATGTGTTTTTTTTTATTTACCTTCCTGATTGTTTTAAGTTATTTTTATTATTTAATAAAGTAACACTTGTTAGAGTTAATTTTGAATATGTCATTTTGAACATTTTTTCCTGTAAACAGTGAAACAAAATGTTTGAAATGACAAAAGTACCATTTCAGAACATTTCACTATAAAGGCCACTCAAACTGCTGCCATTGTAATCCACCAGTATCTGTAGTCAATATTTGTGGCCATTTTATTGACAGTATACGTATCACATAATAATACTCATTTGTTTACCAGGTAAGCCAACAGGACACCCAGTTCTTTTTCAGGACTGCTGGTTAAATGTATTGGTCAAGGTCACACAGACGGCACATGAGAGCTAAGGGAATCAATCCTTGTACCATAGGAACTTCAGCTCACAGCCTTAACCCTCCGCCAACTACCAGACTGGTTGAGAGAAAAATGACCAAAGTAAAGTATTCCAGTTTGATTTACACAAATGCACTAGTCTTGCAAAGAGAGACTAATGACTTTTTAACCTTGTCAGCTCAGCAAGGTCAGATATTTTTGTGCAAAGACATCTACAAACCCAGCAGTCATAACTACATTGTTGACTGCATTCCTCTCAGATGTCTGTCAAAAAAATTAACAACAATAATGATAAAAGTCACATATTTTAAATTTGTTTCACCAAATACACAGTAGCCACACTATTCCAACTTAATTCAGACACCGACACACTTGGGCTGCAAAATCAGATTAAAGGCATTTTAAAAATGACCAGATGATAGCAATGTAAGATAATTAGATATGTAGTAAGCCCACACCCCCACTTGCAGTTATAGCCACTTTGTTGACTGTGTACACCCCTTTTTGTTATGAAGAAATAAGTTACATGCACTTTATTGGTAGCTTTGAATGCACTGCATGAAACTGTATAAAGATCAGTAGCATCATACCATAAGATCCAGCCATGTGCACCATAGATTTAAGATAGAGCATTTTTGAATGCATAAGAGATATTAACCACCTGATAAAATATCCTAAGCCAATATGAACAATCTCTGTATAATTAAAACCATCTTAATAATCCCATATTAGAGAGAGCTATGATTAATTCAGAACTTGCTGTTGACAATTTATTTTTAGTGTTTCATGTACAAATATAGTGCCTGCTGCTCTTGAAGAATAAATTGCCTGTATTATATTGAAAAAATGGTGTGCAGTTGATATTGCCATAACACTTCATGAAGCTACGCAATTGGGAATGGCTGTCAAACAATAACAACAGATTCATAGTTACTAGGCATGCAGTCACAGAGACGAAACGAACCTAGCCCAAATTCCCAATCAAAGCACTGTTTGAATAAGCGGTTTGCTCAGTGTCATAAAATACGTAAATGAAGGTGAAAAGATTTAAACCCTGCACAGCTGACAGATGAAGCAGGTTATTAACAAGTCAGCTATCTGCACTAACTGTGGAGTAACAGTTTTTAAATACATGTAGGAACCCCTTGCAAGTAAATCTTGTAGAGACGACTTAGCATAGTAATATGGAACAGTGACTATATAATGAATGCCGAATATCAGATGGCTCTGATCATCACTCCAAATAATGCAGACTATATGACCTGACAAATGTCAACCTCTTTGTTCTTGCTGGAGCATGTAAAGAAGGTACTGCAAAAATATATTACTAAAATGCAACATGTTTAGACTATATTTCACAATTCAGGTCTATTAATGAATTAATTTATTTTGTAGCGCAATTAATAAAGCAAAACAATTGTAGCAATATAAATGCTGTTGGCAACTTTTTGTTCAACAATCCACAAGTCATGCAAAAAGCAGAATTATAACTGTATATAACATACTGATTTTTTTTTTGTGGGAGGGTTTACATGCTTGCAGGACACCTATATCTCATTTTTGACCTCCTTATGTCTTCTTTGTCATCAAGAATAGTTATCCCTTCTGACATCACTCAGTATAGGTCTGACCTACTTGAATGGCTACTAATGCTATATTGTTGGGGCAAATACTCCCATGGTCAACAGAGCTGGTCTGTGGACAAATGAGCCTCTATGCAGGGTAATGAATCAGGCCCCAGTCAGCGCTACTGATACCCCATTACTTGGTGCTATCTCTTTTCATTTACCATAAACATTGTTCAAACCTGTCAGTGCACATGCCATTTTCTACTTTACTTTTACAATTATCACAGATATTTGGATTTCATTTAAACTTTTATTTTGGATTTTACAGAAAAACACTGACAGACATTTTATAAACAAAGTAAAAATAAAACACTCTCACATTGAAAACAGACTTAGCATGAGAAATAATGAACTTCATTTTAATTAGAACTCACTTTTAGTAAAAATGCCTCTGGCAACCCATTAAACTACAAGAAATGTGCTGGGATTCATATTCAAATAGCATATACTAATTAACATCTATGTCATGGGATCAGAAATTCAAAAAACAAATGCATAACACATTTGCTAAAAGTCTGGATCAGTCCATGGACACAAATGTCTCTTTTCTGGAGCAGCCCAGGAGTACTGCCTGGTGAAGTAACTTGACAGAGTCACATAGAAGACAAAGAATGGTTGTGTGAATGAAACCATGTACTACAGGAAGCAGCTCTTTAACTTATCATAGCATTACACACCTGCACTAAATACTAGATAAACTGTTGTAGCCCAAACACAGCACATTTCACAAGTGTGTGCCAGCAATAAACAACCTAAATTAAAAAAAATGTATTCATAGTTAAAATGTTAGCATCAGACTCATAGACTTCATGCTATCCAATTTATTCACAGCTAAAAAATAAATATACTGTCAACATTAAGGAAACCAAGGATCACATCCAAAGAGCATGGCTCATACGATGATACTCCTATTTGCAGCATGGCTTATATGATGATACACCTATTTACTACAAAGTAACTTGTTGAAGGTCAGTCCTTAAATATGAAGACAAATCAGAGATATTCTGCACAATTGGAGACTATTAAGAGCAGACTACACTAAATCACTTAAAATGTTAACAGAACAACAAGCGTATGAGGTCTGGCAGTTGGTGTGGACATTAAGGCTTCTGCCTCTTGTACCTAAGGTACAGGGTCTCAATCTCAGACTTAGCAAGTCAGTGCCCCCAGATGGAGCATCTTACACACACACACACACACACACACACACACACACACACACACACACACACACACACACACACACACACACCCCTTTCCATTTTGCTGTACAAAAAAAAAAAAAAAAAATTTGACCTGATGAAATTGTTAAAAACATGTTGAATACATGTTAAGTGCTTTCAGCACCATTGCAAGTAAATCAGAAAGGGTTGTTCCATAGAAATATAGAAATTCAACCATTCTGAGCAGCTACAAAAACAATTCATCCTTCAGCAAAAACAGTTCACTCTCCATCTATCTCATTAATATAGGGTTACAACATGCACCAAGTTTCTGGTCTTCTGCTGTGTGCATGAGTACCAGTTCCAACTAATATTTATTTTTATTTGTTTTATTTTACATTTGTTGACCGGGAGTGGCCAACTGAGCTAAAGCTCTTTTTTCAGTAGAGGCCCAGGGAGAAAATCTCCAATATAGAAAGCAATTTAATAACAGTTTTTACACTCATAGCAATATACAAAAGGTTACCATTCTGGTAAAGTAGTTGGCAAAATTAAACAATACAAATCAAAAAAGATAAAAAGTGTAACACATAGGAAGTTAATTGTTTTAGTTTAAGTAGGTTAGGCAATCTAACGATACTAAACAGAGTATAGACAATACTTTAGGAGAATTTCTTAGGAAGTAAAGGGAGTAAGTTATTATGTTAGGTGGTGAGTAATTGTTATACATTTCAGACAGTTGGTCGTGGTCAAGGTGGTTGCGAACAGTTGCAGGTCCAGTGTTTTTTAAAGTAGTCTTTGGTAGCTAATTTAAATTGTTTGGGTAGTAAGGTTCCTTATTTCTAGTGGGACTTTGTTCCATGCAGTAAAGGAATGATAGCTATATAGATTACAGCCTGCCTTGGAATTGGGTTTTTGAGCCTTTAACAGAGCTTGGGTTGAGCTTCGGAGATGCCTGGTAGGGCAATAGTTAGAGATGAGAGGTGCTAGAGCAGGGCAGAAGGATGGCTGATATAGAATGGAGTGAATGATTTGCAGTTGAGATTGAAGAAGCAGGTGAGGTAGTTATAGCCAGTTTAGGTATTTTAGGGAGAGACAGTGGTGAGATTTATATGTTTGTTGAGCAGCAAATCTTGCTATCTTGTGATAGGTTGATTCCAGTTTGGTAAGTAGGGATGTATTTAGTAAGTGAGTATTTGGGAACAGTAAGTCAAACATGGTAGAAGGTACACATGAGTAAGAGTAATTCTAGCTTCTGATGTTTTGTTTTGATACAGTTGTAAATGTGTAAATCAAATTTTAGTTGATTGCCAATGGTAATGCCAAGTAGTTTTGTGCTTGATTCAACTTTTATGGGAGTATTGTTTAGGGACATTATGGAAAAGGATGTCTTGATGTGGTTACTAGTTTTAGGGAGAAAACGTAGCAATTTTGTTTTTGTAGAGTTAAGAATGAGCTGGTTATTTGTGAGCCATGCTGCTACTGAGTTAAAGGAAGCCTGGGTAGTTGGAAGCAGTTCAGAAGGTGAATTTGCAATAGTGATGACTGTAGAGTCATCTGCGTATTGGACTATATTTGACTGAGGACAAGAGGAGTAAAGTGTATTGGTGAAAATATTAGAGTAGTGGTTCAAGAATGGATCCTTGTGGGGCACCTGTACTAACAGGAAGGGAGGTAGATAGTACACTGTCCCATCTCACTGACTGCAGTCTGTCAAAGAGAGATCACTAGAGAACCATGCAACTGTATCTGGGGAGAAGTTAAGGTTAATGAGTTTGTTAAGTAGCAGAGAGTGAGAGACAGTGTTGAAAGCTTTTGAGAGGTCAAGCAATAGGTAAGATATGAGTTTATGATTGTCTTTGGCTTGGGTAATAGTATTAAGAAGGGAGAGTAGAACTGTGATGGTACTATGCTTGAGGCGAAAGCCATGCTGTGTGGGAGTGATCAAGTTTTCCTGTAAGAGGTAGTGCATAACTTGCTAGTGTACACATTTTTCTAGGACTTTAGAGAGAAGGGAGAGGATAGCAATTGGTCTGAAGTTAACAATTTCTATGGAGTTACCCCCTTTATGAATAGGAAGAGTGTAAAAGTGTTTCCAGATAAATGGAACTGTTGATTCAGAGATTAAGCAATTTATTAAGATAGATACAGGGATAGCAAGGGAGTGTGCAGCAGTATGGAGAAAATATGAAGGGATGTTGTCTGCAGATACAGAGCATGGTTTGAGTTGAGAGAGTAGAGTTTTGATATAGTAAGTGGAGACCAGTTTGAGCGAGAATGGGTTTAATGAGTTGATAGTAGAGTAGGTTTCAGGGGGGGGGTGTGAGTGTTATTGTCAGAGTGGCTGGGGTTAAATAGTTTGGAATTTGTTTCTATAAAGCATGTATTGAAGATACTGGCATTCTCTTCTGGTGACTTGTCAGGACAGGGATTAGGTGATGTAGGAGTGCCAGGGGGTATTATGTGGTTTAATGCATTCCAGAATTTTTTAGGATTAGACTTAAATGTAGTTTGGGGGTTATAATAGAGATCTTTTTTGTCTTTCTTGATGAGTTTTTTAGTTTGGTTTCTTAGTTCTTTGTACTTTTGTAAGTTAGTTAGGCATTTGGTTTGTACCCATATTTTCCAAGCTCTATCCGTAGTTTTCATGAGGGTATGGGTGGTTTTAGATAGCCAGGGAGAAATATTTGTTTTTACATGAACTTTTCTGGATGGAGCTAGAGAATTCAGAATGCTGAGGAAAGTTGAGTTGAAAGTTTCTACTGCTTTGTCTAGTGGAAGCTGTGTTAAGCAGTTCCAGTCCACTTTAGAAAGGAGGGCACAAAAAGTATCTGGGCTAAAGTTGGAGAGTTTGCGGCAAGTGATAATCCGGTGTGGCTTTGGGAGATGGGTGGTACATCTGAGTACCTTTATAGGTGTGTGATCACTTAAGGACTCTGGTAGTGTTTCTGGATTATGGTATTTGTAGGGACTAGAGACTAGTATCCAATCGATCAGGGAGCTAGGACAATGTGAGTTATTAGCGTGGGTTGGTTGGGAGATTAGTTGAATAAATCCGTAGAGATTAATATGATGTGGTGACTGTGAATTGTTGAGGTTCAACCAATTAATGTTAACATCCCCTAGAAAGATGGTTTCATTACGGATGTTTTGGGAGAGATATGAGAGTATTTTTTCCATCAGGGGAATGTTATCCCCTGGTGGAATATATATGGCTGCTACTGTAATGGTAGTATAGTTACTGAGTTTAAGATTTGCTAACAATATTTCTGCAGGTGGAAAAGAGGGAATTGGTTTCTTAGGATGGGAGAGGGTGAGATTATTTGAATAGAATATAGCAGTTCCATCACCTTTTTTCTTTGAAAAGGAATGAAAGAAGCTGTTGCACTGCATGTCAAGGAACACATCTTTTTAAGTAGTTTTGGATGTTGAATGCCCCAATGCCAAGTAGGAAGTTGTTTTTTTATAGAAGAGGAATCATTTCTTTTTTCTTTAGATTATTTTTTGCATGGCCAGGCTCCCCAGTGAGCACTGGGCCCTAGGAAACTGCCTGTGTTACCTTGTGGTGGATCCAGCCCTGCTTATATCCAAATAAGCTTTACACTGACCCTCTACAGAGCAGAGGTATAAACACTGGCTTGCTAGGCTCTCATCATCTTGCTCACATCCAATGCATCCATTGCTTTCTTGCCAGCAATATCTCACAAATTCCATATTTAGCAGGAGTAGTTAATGATTTTCTCTAGTAACACTAGTACCCCTTCCCTGTATGTATGTATGCTTACACTGCCATCAACTAAAACATTGCATCACACCAAGAACTCAATTACTGTTTACTTTAAAACAAGCCAACAATTAAATATTGATATGCAATCAACACCTTAATTAACTTTGCATTTACATCAATGCATTATTCAGTACACACACACACACACACACACACACACACACACACACACACACACACATATATATATATATATATATATATATATATATATATATATATATGTGTGTACATATATATTTATATGTATATGTGTGTGAGTGTGTGTGTGTGTGTGTGTGTGTGTGTGTGTGTGTGTGTGTGTGTGTCTGTATAAAACAGGTGTTAGAACTCCAAAATGTTTCAACACCAAATACTCTAACACAACTGCTTGAAAATTAAAATAAAAATTATTTTTTTTTTGCAGGGGTGAAAATCCCCAACAACCCCTGTGCATGGGTCTCATGAACTTTGTCAAATGGTACTTTAGTTGACATCTGTTTAATCAACCCAATTTGGTCAACTAAACAGATGAGTGACAGGTGTGTGAGACTGACAATCCCCAGGTAGAGGAATATACTCTTTACCCAAGAGAATGTGTGATCTTAGATTTAGAATGTATAATTAGCAGGGGTGCAGGAGCAGCTACTCACAATAGGAGTGCACTAGGGCTTTCCCCTGGAAAAAAAGTGTTTTTTTTCTTAGGTTTTTTCAGACACTTAAAACTCATGTCACTCATCTGTATGCATTGATCCAATGGAGTTGACCAAGCAGTTATCAGTGTAGGCAGTGTAGGTGCACATTTAATCTAGTGTCCTACTCGGCGTTCGTGAAAATCTACTGCCAATCATTAGTGGACTGGAGTTCCGCTGTGGCGACCCCTAACTGGGAAAAGCTGAAAGACAAACAACAATATATATATGGGTCAGTGTAAGATGACTGAGTTTTCAGAAACTCAAAATTAATATGGTCGAGACCATATGATCAAATTTCCGAAAAAAAAAACAAAACATAAAAATCTACCTTTTTCATGCCACATCACAACCCCTGTAAATGATATATACTAACCCCAAGATTGCACTTCAGCGAGGAAAAGTGTAAATTTCCTGATCATCACTATACCACAATCTCCATTCAAAAGCTTCAGGATTTCAAAAACTCTGTCATATGGTGTCGACCATATGAATTTCGAGTTTCTGGACACTCGGTCAACTGATAGGGACCTATATATACATATACATATACATATACAAATACATATACATATACATATACACACACACATATATATTTTTATATTTATATATATATATATATATATATATATATATATATATATATATATATACCCATATACCGTCAGGCTAATTCACTAATGACAAGCAATATGGACACACACAGATTCCAGAGGTGTGAGGTGTGGGGGACTGCAGGAAGCCCCCTTGCAAAAAGAAGGTTTAAAAGAGAAAAGTGATGTTTTGACATTTGCTGTTCTATTCGCTTTTCAGTCTTTTACCCATCATTTTAAGGCTCAGCTTTGTGAGGCTTGACATTTCAGTAGCGAGCCTTTTCATCATCCTAATCATGTGCATTACCTGGAGAGTAATCCATTTTCTCTTATATCGGCACTGTTACTCTCTTTCAGCAGCTTCCTGCTGTTTTACTGTCTACACTACTTTGATGAAACTTTGAAAAAGCACTGGAGTATTATCCATGATTGCAAAATCATCTCCAGTGAAACATTCATCCCAGAGCATAAACCACTGGCTGCCACAATCAGCTACGAGCAGTGGTCAGAGAAAGCTCTAAGGTCAACAGAAACCTGGAAGTTGACTGGAGAGAAAGTACAACAGTTCAAGGAATTACTCAGGACTCTAGCACCTCAAGAAAAGGATGAAATAGGTGGAGTTGAAGAATGGCAGTGCCTCAAAACAGCATGTGTTAGGACAAAAGAACAGATATGTGGCCGAGCAAGGTATAGAAATATGGTACATAAGGAAAGCTGGTGGTGGAATGCAGAAGTCCAGAAAGTGATCAAAAGAAAGAAGGAGTGCAGGAAAAAAAGGAGATAGAAAATACTGACCAGGCTAGGAAGGTATACTGGATGGCTAACAAAGAAGCTAAAGAAGGAGTTGCAGTAGCAAAGAATAGGGCCCTGGAGGCACTGTACCAACTTCTGGAAAGTGACTCAGTAGGTGGTACAAAGAAACTATATCAGGTTGCAAGGCAAAGGCAGAAAGATAAAGAAGATAGTCAGATGCCCTTCATAAGGGATGCCAGCAACAACCTGCTCACCAGTCCATGGGACATCAAAGGCAGATGGAAGGAGTATTTCCAGCAGCTTCTTAGTGAAGAAAACCTCACAGAAGCTGTACTCTCCCAGAAGCAGCCTACAACAGAGAAGATGAGAAACCCACCCTTGAAGAAGTAAGAATAGCACTAAGGAAAATGAAGTTAGAGAAAGCAGGTTCAGATGAGGTCACAGCAGATAAGATAAAGATGCTGGGTGAGATAGGGGAGAAACGGCTCCTGAGGGTGCACATAGCAGTGTGGATTGAAAGGTGTATCCCAGATGACTGGAGAATAAGCATACTTGTGCCAGTGTACAAGAACAAAGGAAATATCCACAGTTGTGGACAATACAGAGGTCTCAACCCCCTATCACATTGCATGAAAGTTCTGGACAGGGTAATTGATGAATGGATACACAGAGTAGTAGAATGTAAGATGGGAGATGAGCAGTTCGGATTCAGATCAGGAGGCAGCACAACTGACCTGATGTTTGCAGTGAGGCAGGTAACTGAGAAGAAGTGAGAGATGAGGAAATGGTCCAATTGGGCATTCATAGATGTGAAGAAAGCATATGACAAGGTCCCAAGAAAGCTGATTTGGCAGTCCTGTGGTGGTTTGAAGTCCCAGAAACATTGGTAGAATTAGTACAGGCTATATACAAGGACCCAATGACTCTAGTACGAACAATGTTTGGCCTCATAGAGGGGTTCCCAGCGGGAGTAGGTGTACACCAGGGTTCAGCTCTGAGCTCACTGCTGTTCATACTGGTGATGGACTACATTAGCAAACAGGCTGGAGTGGACAGATCAACAAAGTTACTGTATGCAGACTATGTGGCATCACAGGCAGACTCTGAGCAAGAACTTCAGCATAGGATAGGGGAATGGAATGCAAAATTGAAGGCACATGGGATGAAACTAAGCACAGATAAGACAGTGGTAATGGCAGCAAAATGGGGAAATCAGAAGAAGCTAAGGATTGAGATAGAAGGGAAGATAGTAGAACAAGTAAATAGCTTCAAGTATCTGGGAGGGGTGGTTGAGCAGAAGGGAAGTCTGAATGAAGAGGTCAAAGCTAGAATCTGAGGGACTGCTGCCAACTGGTATAGAGTCAAAGGTGTAGTCTATGACAGAAGAATGCCAAAGAAGCTGAAAAGTGAGGTGCACAAGACAGTGGTGTGACCAGTATTACTGTATGGTACAGCAACCTGGACAGTAAAGGCAGAGCAGATGAAGAAGCTAGAGGTGATGGAAATGAAGTGCCTGAGAAGGGTGGTAGGATGCACACTGTGGGACAGATGAAGAAATGAGGACATAAGAGCAGAAGCCAAAGTAGCTCCAATTGCAAAAAAGATCAAAGAGAACAGATTATGGTGGTTCAGACACGTGCAAAAAAACAGAAGACAATCTGGTGATGAAGATTTGGTACAGACAAGAAGAAGGTAAAAGGAAACAAGGATGCCAGCAAAGAGGTGGATGGATTGTGTGAAATAAGATCTGCGACAGTCAGGCATGACTGTTGAAGAAGGCAGGAGTGTGGCACTGAATTGAGAAAGATCGCAGCAGTTAACACGATACCCTAACCCATGTAAAATGGGAGAAAGGGGGCTAATGATGATGATGATGATGTTGATTACTTTGATGCATCTCATTTACAGCTCCCATTGCACTGCTTTCCATTCAAGCTGTATTCTAAGATAATCTGTGAATAGACTGAGGTGCATTGCTGAATAGTCTGTACACACAGCCACTAACATGCTGTTTCTGGGTACAGCTGCTCTCAAGGCAGCAATCATCTTATCATTTGTCATACTGGCAAGTTGTGTAGCTTTCAATTTGCATTCTTTAGTCATCTGTGATACCAGCATGTTTTGTACTTTACAAAGCTCAGCTCTCAGAGCTCATTTTTGATTGCTTCCTAACTGCTCTATCTAAAAAAAAATGAAATAATGTCTGTGCAAGTTATACTGCTGTATATTTACCTTGTACCTGCAAGCATGTATGACGTTTTGATTGCAAAAACTGTTTTTCAGGCTATATAAGTGCAGTTCATAATATCTACACCACTGGAAACCAGCTTGAATGTGATGGACTGGTCTTACAATCTCACAATTTGTTCCGCTGAACATAATATAATATGTGAGATATGGTTGGTCTGAAGAGTATATGGTGAATTTTCAAATCTGCCACAGATAATAGTCAGCATCTGCCACATCACAGTAAAATTCATGCTAATAAGCTGGAGATTAGATAATAGTCATTGACTTCTAATGATCTCACACATATGCTTCCAGCTCCATGTCTTCTACTGCTATAGTACCAAACATAACTGAAAATATGTCCATATTTATTGTACGGGCAAGCACACACACACACACACACACACACACACACACACACACACACACACACACACACACACACACACACACACACACACACACACACGCATGAACTCTCACACACAGAATAATTTCCAGCAGGTGTTATCTGTTCCAAGCCAGCATGCCCTTCCTGTGTTTGCATTAACACTGCCATCAGCTGGACTACTCTAGCACAAGAGCACAATTATTACTTACCCAAAAATAATCCAGCAGTTAAATGTTGGTATGGTAGAAATAGCCTGAGCAGTGACTCTTTATAAGGCAGACACCACCAGTTGGGATTGAACCAGTTCAATACACATACCCTTAAGTTAAATCAAACCAGTAGCCACAATAATATTAAACTGAATAATATTTTTTTTTACTTGAAACAAACAAAAATTAAACAGTGTAGTTTGCAAAATTAAAGGAATAAGAGCTCTGGAGTTATATATTTACATGGAGAAAAATACAAAAATAAATGTGCATTCAACAGGTATATGAGATATAGACAAATTCTAACAGCTTATCTGAATCTGCACTACTAGTACATAAAGCATACTTAATTTTCTGACTACCTATGACTCGCAAGTCCAAACAGCAGTTGAATAATTTCACAGGTGATGTATCTTCCAGCAGGAGCTTTGCTAGTGAATTCAATCCACTTATTTTCACTTCAGAAGTAAGCCAGAAACTCAAGTATCATTGTTTGTTTCTTTCTTTCTTAAAATGTTGAGTGCCAGGCAGTATTTCCTCTTTTGCTTCAGTTTGTAAGGTTTGTCTTTTACACAGTTATTTATCTAGTGGGAGCAGACCAAATAATATAATGTATTCCCTTTACCTAAAGTACAGTTTCAAGAACTATAAGTTTTAAGCACTGCAAAGGTGTACACATCTCAGAAGCCACGTTCATTCATTAGCAGCTCCGGTGCATCTTCACAGAAAACAAATGCATAGATTTTGTGTAGAGGATGTTCTACATGCTGTAGGATTTACTGGACATTATCAAAGTCTTTTATCAAAAGATAATTACAAGATTCACTCATTATATTTAATATTTAACAAAATAATGGTGCCTACATAGTAGATCTTTTGGAGTGGGCACACAATAGGGATGGATGATTTATGCCAGTACTTTCTGTGCTGAACATCTCTGGAAAAAGCTAAATATTGTTGCCTAAACAAACTAGCTATGTATGGTAGATTATCACCTGCTAGCAGCACCCCTCCGTTTTTCTATACCTATCATCTTTATCATCTCCTCAATGTAATCACCTCTAGTAATCGACTACAGTCACTGTACAGTTTTACGCTCACTGCACTTCAATCTATGCATGCCTCTGGTTGTGCTGCAATTTCACTTGTTCCTCAAGGATGACTCCCTGTTTAGAAAGCTTTGTTAGGTTTTTATAACTACTGTAAGGAGCCTGCCTCTCCTCTTCCTCACAATGCCTGGCTCATTTTTCACTCTCTGTCTTCCCCCACATAATTTCCTTATTAGTCTCCTTCACTATACTCATGTCCCTTTAATGACCTGAAGAAATCATTGTCAAAAAATGCATAATCCATACACAGCACCTCTCAAGAAAAATAAAACATATATATATATATATATATATATATATATATATATATATATATATATATCTCACAATAGGCAGTGTGATACCCAACATAAACCTTAACCCCCCCATCTAACTTAGTAATGTGTCCTAACCCTGTTCCTAACCAAATTAGTTCTGAATGTTGGGGTAGGGTTATGGTTTAGAGATAACAAAAAAAAAATCCTTTTGTGATCTGTCATAAATTTGGTATTTTTGAGTGTTCAGTAATACACCCCCACCCCGACATCACAAACAATGTGTGTGCGTGTGTGTGTGTGTTTGTGTATGTATATATATATATATATATATATATATATATATATATATATATATATATATAGTGTGTGTGTGTGTGTGTGTGTTTGTGTGTATATATATATATATATATATATATATATATATATATATATATTTTTTTTTTTTTTTATAAATGTGTATAGGTCATAAGGAAAATTATTTTACAGAGCAGCATTTTTATAACATTATTACAATATATTGGTTGACAGGCTCATATGTGCACTATAGCAGAATAAAACCACAGATCCTCTGCTGGGCATGTGCATATTGATGCAGTCAAATCAAATATACATATCTGTACCTTTTATGAAAGCAAGGGTGTCAAGTTAGAATTGTGCAGATATGGATTATATCTGCTAAAATAATGAAGACAGTTCAAGAATGTATATAGATAGAAACACACACACACACACACACACACACACACACATATATATATATATATATATATATATATATATATATATATATATGCACAGCTCAGTTTGTACTCATTTACATGATGTCCTGTGATGTCTTTAGACCATAAGAATATCACATTGCCTGGTACCAGGTCAGTACTTGGTCTTCAACTTTAGACCTACTGTGAAGTTATTGTTTTTTTCACAATTCCTAGACCTTCTACCCTATTTCTTAGTAGTATATATCATTTGAATAAAATGACTTTAGGCCTAGAAATATGGAGATTTTGTGGTCTTCTACAAGCCTTTGCGCTCTTTTTTTAAATTAAAAAGTAAAGAACTAAATAAATAAGTAAATAAGAGTAGCTTTATTACACCAATGAAAAGTCATAGAAGATCTCTTTACAATCCTTCTTGAACTTGATATATTAGGTGTCTTCTTATATCGAAACAGCTTTTCTTGTTCCTTTTTCAAAAGCTGGCCTTTCTGTTGCTTTATGTATCCACAGAGCCGTAAAGGCTGCAGTATGATCATCTTTATATATTTAGATTCCTATCTGCCAGGCACTTGAGTGGCACCAGTCATGTTCTCTCTTAACACATGTTGGCAGAATGACCACTCTTTTGTGTATTGCCATAAGAAATATTAGTATGCCAAACAGCAATGGCATTGTGTTTCTTTAACATCTTGAAGATGAATCTTTTGACCCTTACTAAATGTAGTTATCACAAATTCACAAAAACGGATAGGTTAGTGAATAAAGATAGATCATACTGCCTATAGGCTAGAGCAGTTGGCAAAACTGAATTCATTCTGATGTCTGCAGGCAGCTTTTCTGCAGAACTCTGCTAAATAACTCTTATCATTCATTATATCCAAAATGAATTTTGCCGTCTGACAACAGTAAGACTATGGCAGAGACTAAACAATGATTTTGTTTATTTCCATCTTTTCAGTTGTGCAGACAGTCATACTTATTACCATAGATACAGTCCATTATCTTTTGTACTGCAAGTGAATATTTCTTAGTATTTGCTTTGAGGTACACTATGAGCTTAGATATAGTTTGAGGAGAGCTTGTCAAATGCTCTATAAATGAAGCATTGGCAACATCCTTGACATATATTTAGTGAGAGAGAGAGAGAAAGGGAATTAATGTTTCAGGGAAAAAAATCATCTTTACATATGCAATATCTGACTCTGCTTTAGGCAACTATAATATATACTGAGCTGCAGTGCTTCCTCCTTGGTTGAATGAGTCTTCAGGCCTTCAGGTGAAAGACGAAAGGCCATCTGTTAGTAGTCCTTTATGCAAAGCAGTACCCATCTGACACAGGCTAATTGGGGAGGCAAACTAGTATATAATTGACTGGCTGCATTAGTCACACACAGATGTTTCTTTTACACACCATTTAAAATCTTTAAAAGAAGGCTAAAAAACAATATGTCTGAACAGGTGATTCAGTAATACCATATACAACATGTAATTTAATTTTTGCTGTGTTGACTGTTTATGCATATGCTGTCTGCAAATAGCTTAGATAGATTGAGTTAACATAAAAAAATAGGCAACCATACCTCAGGTTTGCATGCCATTGTACTTTTATCTGCTGGCAAATTAGAACTGCTTTGTATTGCTCTCCTAGGAAACTAACCTTGCTTTTTCTTGATATGCTAGAGGAATAATGACACCAGAGATGCTATATGCATCACTGAAAACACTCTGCATGAAAGTGAAGGCAGAGTAGGAAGTGAAATCCTGCTCTTATGCAAAGCCATATAGCATTGGTAAACACAGAGCATGTACAGGTCACTGATACAACAGGCAGACACAATGGCCAGGCAGAAAAAAAATTATTCTTTGTAAAAAAAAAAAAAAAAAAAAAGCCTGTCTACACTTAATCTAAAATGCAGTGCACTCTTCAATGAGCCTGAAGGGTGCAGCTAGGAGAGTTGCTTGAAACAAGCAAACACATTCTTATGGTTTAATTAGATGTAATACATGGTCTGGATATTTTCAAAATATAAAATTTGAAGAAGATACACAAACATCAAAGAGTAATATAAAGATCTTATCTGAAAACTGAAACATTTAAACAAGTACCATAGAATAAAATATTCATTGTTGTAATTCATAAGTTTATGTCCCTTATCTGTTTTAAATTAGAATGGAGTCATGCTGTTTTTTTTAAAGAAATGCAGTGAGTGTTAGTTTGGTTCATGGCTGGAGTGCCCTCTGCATGGCTTTTAATGTCTTCCAAATGTGCAAATGGGTTTCATAAATTACCCGAAACACATGTTAGCAGGGAAATGGTAATCCTCAAATTTACCTGTGTGTGTGTGTGTGTGTGTGTGTGTGTGTGTGTGTGTGTGTGTGTGTGTGTGTGTGTGTGTGTGTGTGTGTGTGTGTGTGTGTGTGTGTGTGTGTGTGTGTGTGTGCATCCTGTCATACTGACTGGTATCCCACCCAGTGAGGACTCACTGTCTTTGCTTGATTGGATAGGCTCTGGCTGTCTTGCATCAATGAATAGGATAGAAGGAGTTTCAGAAAATGAGAAAAAGTTGAATGAACAAATTAATGAGTATTGTTGTGAAACTGAGCACAGATGAAATAATTATACTGTTTGACTGACCTATCCAGTCAGTCATTCAACTGGTACACTGAGCATTTTAGGCTATTTAGGACACTTACAGTTCTTATATAATACATCATTGCATTTGATATCTGTGCATTAAATCCATCAATGGCAAAAGATGAATGCATCACTGAACTTTAGACCACATGAGCATTTATATTAATAACTAACAATTGAGATATGATAGTATATACAACAATGTGATTCAGAGTAGGCATATATTACATCTCTTAGTCTCTTGCTAAAGTGATATAGGAACAATATGGCAGTAATGAAGTGCAGAATGAAAATTTGTAGAGGACTGGCTTCATTTTGAAAAAGAAAAACCTATTAGGTGATAAAAGTTATTGTATGAAGTATGGTGTCTGAAGAATATTGGCAGATAAAAAAGTGATTTTTTTTTTCTGAGCTCATTTTTATATTATTCTGGCACAAAGAAACAAATTTGTGTTGCGTGTTCATATGAATGAAAAATCATTAATGTCTATGAGAGCACTCCTATTTATCCTGTGGGTCTCTCTGTTTAATGGGTAGGTATTTTTATATAATGAGTAGTGGCAATAGTAGAAAGGGAAATGCACTGTGATATTCAAATGTAAAATTTAGCAGATTATTAGTATTTTTTTAAATGGGCAAGAAACAAGGGTCAATCAGATTATTAGCTGCCTGTGCATCAAGTCTTTTCTACCATATAACAGAAATGTTGTGCAAACTACCTAGGCCTCATATTCAGCCACAGATCCCCTATCCTTCACAAACTTCAAAATCTAACACACTACAACCATCTTGAAAATTCTTAGCATGGGGAAGCTATCAAACACTGATTCCTTAAGAACAACAAAAAACAAACAAAAAAAAAAAAAAAAAACAGGAATTCAATAAATGCTAAGTTTTTTTTTTAGTTGTAAATCTTTACCTTCTGGAATCTTATCAAGTGGATTATACTCATATTTTGGCATCTTATAAAGTGGAATGTACTCATATTTTTCAGGGATGAAAGCATTTAACATTTTGTTAATAAAGTGGAATTTCTTCACACTATGACAGTTAAGGCATATGGACAAAGAACACTGGGCCTTACCTTTGAAAAGCTATACCTATGTCCCTCTTTGAGATTTTTTTATGAAACTTTTGTGTAGTAGAAACAGTATGTTCAGATAGAAAATGCACTAATAACTGCAATTCTAACTTCTAAGCTTTAAGTAAAGCATGTCTGAATTGCTTCCACAACTTTAGCCACTTTAAGCATGGCATTGTAGCTGTGACATGTTATAACTAAAGACATATATATTATTTTTGGTGAAATCCATGGGGATTTTTACTTATGAGCTAATAACAACTCAATAAAAGTATTTTAGACCAGCACTGTGCTTTGCAGTCTCAGCAGAATATCAAACCAGAACTCCTAGTAGAAACAAGTATAATGCAAAATTTCTGACTACAACATTGAAAACATCTAAGCATGCTGATGTAGTGTCTATCTGAAACAGGCCATATCTCAGTCTATCTTTGAGATTTTATTATTAATCTTCAGCCAACAAACACCTTAAGACTCATGTTTTACCTTTAGAAGTTTGTTCTGAATTTAACTCTACCACTTTAGATGTTCAAACATTTAGTATGTTGACAATAACATTTTGCAAAGGGAGACATGTTTTCTGGTAAAATTTAAAAAAAAAATTACTTCTCATGTAAGGGCAACTCATTAAAGAAGCATTTAGGCCATTACCATACTCAGTATCTTGATCAGCAGTCCAGTCCAGTGCCCACAATGAAAATAGATTATAATACAACATGTGACAAGAAAGGCATATAAACTTAAACCACTTGATCCTGTCTTTGAAAGGTTCTATCTCATAGCAATCCTTTCAAGTAATAACAACATGATATTTAGATGCAAAATACATTGAAGACCACAAGTCTAATCTCAGCCATAAAATTATAACATAATACTAAATTTGACCCCACAGATTTAGCCTCGTGAAACTATGGCATTGTAACTATAACATGCTATTAACTGAGAACATAGTTGAAATATATAGGGTTGGTAATAGTTCTCCAATGGCAACCCAGAAAAGAAGAATGCTAGGTTAGTGCTGTGCTCTGCACATTGATTAAAAGTTCAAAACCACAGTGTAAGCCATGTACAGTGCAAAATGTTTTTCTGATTAATTTTTATTAAAGGTCATACAAAATCAACATTAAACATCTTTATTGTGGAAGGCAATACCATTTCCACATACTGACCTTTTTTATACATTTAAACGTGTTCATCCTAACATTATGCAGAGACTCATCACACATCAGAAATGTTATATTTTAACAAATTCCACTATTTGCATATGACATATATGATATCCTGATATATGTCAGTGTTAAAATACCTATTTACCATCTTCTTATATTATGATACTCACTCCTCTCACTCTTCCCTGTCAACTGTTTTGCCCTCCATTTTCTTGTCTGCCTTTCCATGCTGCATCTCATTTCTCTTTTAAATTTTTAACCAAACTTCTTCTATACTCACTACCCCACCTGTCATATCCACTGTTGTATGTTCACCTTTGGTAAACAAGTAATACCCCCCACATTTCATGTCTTAGAAATTTCCATTTTCAGCCAAACTGCTATTAATAACATTAAACTCTTTCTTCCTTCCCCACAATCTCTGTCCTTCATATGCATAATAACCATTCCTCCTTAACTAACTCACTTAATATTTCTTTCATACTCTACCAGTCTTAATGTACCAGTTTACAACCCCACCACATGTGGATGTTATCAATATTTCTGTCCCTATAGCTCCAACACTCTGGATTGCCTTACTGACCTTCCTTATCTAATCTTTTTGGAGTACTATGTCACCTATGTAATAACTTCATGTGCTGGTCCTTCATTGACCATGATATATTTAATGTCTTCTCCATTTCCCAAGCCTCACTCCATTTCCCATTACTTTTCCTCATCTCACTTTATCTAATCCACTTCTCCAGTTAACCAAAATGAAACATTTCCCTTCTCCCCAAAGTCTTACATATTTGCTCTGTCATTTCTCTTTTCTCCCACCATACACTTTTCCACCCACCTTTTCTAATCTGCTTTCCTACTCTTTTTCCTTCTATTCACCCAGTATGCCTCTGACTACTTTTCTAACATCATCTAGTACCCCTTCCTCAGATTAAAAGTCTCTTTTATCTGTTTAAAAATTCTTAATTGCCACTTTTTTTACTCTCTTCTTGCAGCATCTTTACATATCACAGTTCTTTTTCTTTCCATTCCATTAACATCTGTGTAGACACTTGCTGATGTCTGTCACAAATTCTAGTCCTTTGTGGACCTCTTAGTCTTATCTTCTCCTTCATAACCTTCTACGTGTACTTCAGTATATCAAGTTGTGGCAGTGAATACTTCTAAACATACTAATGCAATGATTATCTGTAAAATGCCACATCATATCCCCCCTCAGATTTAGTTATGAAACTTTCAAGCAGTATCAAAAGTATTATCATCTACAAAAATACCTAAGAATTCTAGTCTATCCTTAGGAGATTTAATGCAGTATTGCACTATATTTGTCCTTTCATGTTAGTTGACATATTAGCTCTGGCATGTTGCAAATGGAAGAGTTACAAGCATAGAGGAAATAGGATAAGTGTTCTAGGTGTTTTGTGCTCTGCATACCAAACAGAAGTGCAGCACAGTAACAGCAATGAAAACTGAGTGTAATGCAAAATGTCACACCACGGCAGTAAAGTCCATTGTTGTCTATGAATGAAAGGCTGTATTTCAGCCATCCACCCTTCAGATTTTTTATGAAACTATAGCACAGAAACAATAAGATAATTAGCTACATAATGCTCCTAACCTCTTATTCTGTGCACTAGTGACATATTGTGATCACAAATGTCTCTGAAATTCTAGATATATTAGCTGCATGTAAGAGGTCATATATGGGTTCCAGTAAGACAGTTTACAAAAAAAAACAGTGAATGGTAATAAGATACATGGACATTAAACACCTGTATCCATCCCAGTGGAATTTGCTATTTCTGAAGGTTGTTAAAGTTGTACTTGTGTCATACTGTGAAAGTTGTACTTGTGTCACATTAAACACAGCTACTCATGGTTCCAGAGCTTCTTGGTTTATTTCTGGTATTTACTTCTGAAGGGGCATACCACCTTTGAGGATAAAGTCATCACATCAATATAATAGCCATGTTGCTCGTTGATTGATAATATACTGACAGCAAACTATATTAATGATTATTCACTAAAGATAGCTGCCTTTTTCTTTCATATATCAATTGACCCCCAAACTGTTACCCATATTATATATATTTCTGATGCTTCCCTGAGAAGTCAATGAAAGCATAATGGACATAGCAACAAGGAGAGGAGATTGACAACTGACCTTTGGACATGCTAGAATAGTATTGGGAATTACTTTATAATTGAAAAAAGGGACAATGGGGAACAAGGTACTCAAGGGGAGTTTGTGAGGGTGTAGTGCTTTTAATGTTTTAGTGCTGACTTAGTGAGCAAGTGCCAGGTAACTTAAATGCAATGTGTTACAGGCAACTTAAATGCAAAAACGACAAACAGTAACTTTCTTTCAAGTGAAACAAGGAAATAAGTACAGTAAGCAATACAGATATCACTAGGGATCCACAGAAGCACTGAAAAGCCACGTTTTAGGTGGAATTAGCGTTTCAGGGAAATAACAAGCAAACAAACAACAAGCATACAAACAAAGCTAGATTCAGCAGGCCTGGATCTAGTCTATGCTAGCAAACAAGGTGTACAAATTTCAGTAAGAAACAGTTCAAATATGCAGGCACTATAAGCCTTTAACCAGAAATTCCCAGCTCAGAAGGGCAGAGTCCAGCCTCTCCTCCCACAAGAGTGCAGACCACAAACCTTCTTAATGTAAAATAATTGGCCTGAAGCCCAAGTGCTTAAACCAGTATTAATACACTTTTAGAATAACAGACACTGAGCCCTCAATCAGCAGTTCCAAACTTAGAAGGATGTAAGCTACCTGTTCTGCCACTACAGTGCAGACCACAAACCTTCTTAATGTAAAACAACTGGTCTGAAGCCCAAGTGCTTAAAGTAAAAGACTTAGAATGAGTTACACCAAGCAGTAATAAATACAACTGAGTACTTTTAAGATGACACAAAAGCAAAATAAAGTAGGAAGAAACACAAACACAGTAAAAGCAGATAACATTTTTTTTAAGTGGAAAGAGAGAAAGGAAAGAGAGAAATGAGTAGCAGAAACTAAGTTGATTGGCCCTCTCAAATGTTCTCCCTGTACTGGGTAGAATGAGGTAATGACAACAGACTGGGAGAAGGGTCCCAGATCAAATTTACACTAGGGGCAGGCAACTGCAAAGCCACCAACTATAAAAACACTATACCAACAGGGAGGGTGGGAAACAAACTGCAGAAATGTTTCTCACAGCTGAAAAGCAGCAGCGAGCCTCCAAATGAAAGCTCCAAACAGTCAAAGGAGCCTCCAGAAAAAAGAGTTCAACTGCAACAAGCCACCAGAAACAAACAACCCAACAGATGCTCAACAAAAGTGGACAATTTCCAGCCAACACCGCACACACAGTGAAACCAGCTAGAAAAATACACAGTACACAAAGTGCCACAAACAACAAAGAAATAAAGAACAAAACAAACAAAAAAAACAGGATACTCAATGCCACATACCATAGCTCCGAGTTTCCTCAGTGTCCTTCCTTCGATCAGCTCAGTGTGAAATGGCCTTTCATGTGAGAGATGCAACCATATAGCCAAACTGGAGGCTAAGCTCTCTCAACTCAGTACTGGCATAACCAGTCAGGAGGAGAAGGAAACCACACTCACTACAATTCCAGTCTCACATAGACCTACCACGACAGCAAACCAAACACATAAACACACAAAAACATACTCGGAGGCTCTAAATAAAAATCTGCCTAAGCAGCAGAGACCTCCAAAGCAGACACCCAAGCAACCGCTACCCCAAAACAAAACATGTGCAACACATACCTCACAAAGCCAGTGTGCCAAACAGTCACAGCCCTTAAGGCTAAACAACACACCTGATACACTTGTAATAGGTGACTCTATAGTCAAGCACACTGACGTCCCGCTCACCAGGCTGAACAAGGAGAAGGTCATGGTGAGATGCCTGTCGGGTGCTAGAATCCGCCACATAACACAAGCACTCAGATCACTCCAAGGCAAGTACAAATATGACTCAGTCATTGTCCATGCTGGTGTGAATGACCTGAGACGTACCTCCCTGGACTACATGAAAAGAGACATAGAGGAGCTCTCTGAGCATGTAGCCCAGGCCGGTATGACCCTGACCTTGAGTAGCATCTTACCCTCACCAAGAATGATGCCACAATATGAAGACAAGATGATCAATTTCAACAATTGGCTTAAGTATTGGTGTCATTCAAAGGGGATCCAATGCCTGTCAGCCTGGGATGACATGCTCGACAAGCCACGATGCTTCGCTAGGGATGGCTTGCACCTGTCACCCCTGGGCTTTTGGATAGTGGCAAAGGCTCTTGCTACCCCCATAGTGCCTTTTTTAGGCAAGGCTCAAAAGACAAACCCACCTCCATAGGTATCACAATGGATAAGAAACTAAGAGTAATGCTACTCAATGCCAGAAGTCTAAACCTCAAGATGCACACACTCAAAACTCTCCTTAGCATGGAGAACATCGATATCTGTGCAGTAACAGAAACCTGGTTCAAGGCTCCCGAGAGCACCCTAGCACTACCAGGTTATACCTCATACCATGCTTTTCGGCCCCAAAACTTGGACCGAACCACAAAAGGAGGTGGAGTATCAATATTTGTCAAAGATACCCACACCTCCAGGTTGGTGGCACAGCAGGAAGCATCAGAGACTATCCATGTGCAACTAACAGTGGGTAAAACTGCCTTCCAGTTTATAGCCTGCTACAGACCACCCTCCCAAACCCAGGAACCCCACTTGGCCTTCCTGAGAACACTGGAAAATATGAAGGTCTCTCCAAACACCATTATATTGGGCGACTTCAACTACCCAAACATAGACTGGGAGCATTACTCTAGCTCCAACACCCTAGCCCAAAGGTTCCTAGAATTTATAAACTCAAATGCTATAGAACAACTTGTTACCACTCCCACAAGAGGGGAAAACATACTGGACCTGATCATCACCAACATGGGGACTCTATGCTCCAGACCAGAAGTGTATCCCTCACTGGTAAGATCAGACCATAAACTAATCTCACTGGATATTCACATCCTGACCCCACCCCCTGCCCAGAAAACCACAGTGAAAAACTTCTCTAATGCAAATTTAACACTCCTCAAAACCGAGGTGGAATCCTTCAAAGCCCCCGGGCCTGTGGAAAATACGGCCCAGACCGCAGAATCCTTTATAAACGCATTCTATGAACACCTTCAGGAATGCATGGATCATGCAATCCCAAATAAAGCCAAGACCCAATCCTCCAAAGGCAGACGTCCTGTCTGGTGGACCCCAGCCATAAACAAACTATACAATAGAAGGAGGAAGCTACTACATAACAGAGCAAAATCCCAAAAAGGGAAGGCATCTCTGATCAGTATTAGCAAAAAAACTACGGGCACCCATAAAATCGTCTAAGGCCAGCTTCGAGAGAAAAATTGCACAGGACACTAAGGATAATCACAAGGCTTTCTTTAGTTATGTTAGGAACCTGGGTGGGAATTCCCAGATATGCTCAGAATTAGTCCAAAATGACAAAAAATACACCAAACCCACAGACATTGCCAACATCCTAGCTGACAGGTTCAGTGCAAACCCCCCCCCCCTCCCCACCAAAAGGGCAAATATCTATCCCAGCAGAATGCTGCCCCCCTGACATCTCAGATGCTCAGGTAAGAGCTGCCCTCTCCAAAGCAAAAAACACAGCATCAATGGGACCAGACGGTATCCTGGGCTGTGTCCTACATGAACTCCAAGAAGAGCTAAACCCAAACATAAAACTACTGTTCAATGTCAGCCTTACTACAGGATATGTACCCAAAGAGTGGCATACAGCAACAGTGGTCCCTCTCCACAAAGGTGGTGCCTCAACGGATCCTGGAAACTATCGCCCCATAAGCCTGACTAGCTTGGTCTGCAAAGCTATGGAAAGGATCATCATGGACCTCATAAATAAAGATATTGGGGACCTACAGTCACTGGATCCTACCCAGTTCGGCTTTGTTAAGGGCAGATCCTGCCTCTTAAACCTGGTCGATTTCTTTGAAAGAGTCACCAAGGCCATTGACAAGGGGAAGGTGGTCCACACAGCCTACCTGGACCTTGCAAAAGCCTTTGATACAATACCCCACTCGGGCATTATAGATAAGCTCACCAGCTTAAATATAAACCCCTATGTCACTAGATAGGTTGCAAACTGGCTCAAGGACAGAACCCACATGGTTAGAATTGCTGGAGCCATGTCAGACTCCAAACCAGTTACAAGTGGCATCCCACAAGGCTCAGTCCTGGGACCTCTCTTGTTCGGTATATATTTCTCGGAGGTACAGGCCAACACAGAAGGACTGTGGCTGACCAAGTTCGCAGATGACTACAAACTGGGTGCCATAATCGATTCTCCAGCCGACACAAGCATCCTCCAAAAGGGCCTCATAGAGACAGACAACTGGTGCCAGAGCCATGGCCTCAAGCTAAACGCCAAAAAGTGTATAGTCATCCCCTTTGGCAAAAACAAAGTGCCCACAAATTACCACATAGGTGGTAATCCATTAAGTACAGAAGAAGTAATTAGGGACCTGGGGACCCAAGTTGATAGCAATCTCTCATTTGACAACCACGTGGCCAAAGTGGTTAGAAAAACATTTTATATAGCCCACCTAATCATGAAGGGATTCACATCTAGATCAGGGGAGGTCATCGTGCCTCTTTACTCATCCCTCATCAGGCCCATAATTGAGTACAATGCCCCTTTTGGGATGTACCTTACCAGACACCTGCAGCAACTGGAAAGACTCCAAAAGTACCTCGCCAAGAGGATCAAAGGGCTCAAACAGATGCCATATGCTGCCCGGTTAAAGAAACTCCAGCTCTACTCAGTGGCATACCGCCTGCTCAGAGGCGATCTGTGCCTGACGTATAAAGCCATGTCCAACCCGGAATTAATGGACATGCTGCACCTCAGAAAATCCAAATCCCATTGAGCTACGTGCTCGAGAGACTTGAACCTCAGCACTGAAATAAATAGGACATGCTGGAGGGACAAATTCATAACCCAGAGGCTCCCTTCACTCTGGAATAAAATCCCAGTCCAGGTTAGGCAGAGTCCCTCATTGACTGTCTTCAAGAGGAATCTTGATGAGTAGATGCAAAATCGTAGGTTTACCCCTGGTATCACTTCTGTGTCACTGTTAGACAGAGGCACAGTATACTAACCTCGAAAAAGGGCATAGCAAAATTAATTTAAAATGGGTGGCGAAAGCCAAACACACTCTGGCTAGGCTTATAAATGCCCTAGGGCAGAGAGCCTAGTATGAACCTATGAACCTATGAACCTATATCTTAAATTGTTCTGTTATGCATATATACTACCTCCCAAATATACATTTTTACTGGACAGTTTTCCTTTGTGCTTGAACATCATGCCACCTCACCTTTACCTCAAAAATACATCCATTTTGTGTGTATTACTGTGATGTTTGATTATGAGGTAAATGAAAACAAAACAAGGACCATTGTAATTTATTCCAACCTTTTGGCTTTGAACACATATATGCACCCACCAGACAGCAACCCCTCAAAATACACAGCTATGTTATGAGTATATTTCTGATGTGTGATTGAGAAGAAAGCAAAAAGAGTAGCAACCTTAGTAATGAATTACAGCTTGTTGTGCACAGACACATGTACTGCTCCTATGCTAGCCATGTCACATATTTGCCTTCTTTTTTCACATATGCCTTACTTCTCTAACTCCACTCAAAAGATATTCACCTTCAGAGTACCCAGTATTACATTCTGTTGGAAGTGAAAGGCAAAAAAAAGTAGTAATGTATTCAACATGCACGTAGAAATGAGAAAATATACACTGTCATCACCCACTACCACACCACAGCAGTTAATACTTTCTTGTGGTTATGTTATCTGTCATCTGTTTTCATGCAAATGTTGTCCCTTCAAACAGGCAGCTATGTCTGGCAGCTACCTGCAATGTGTAATAATAAAAAATGATGACATAAGAGCAAAAGTAATGCATTTCCACTTGTTGCTATATGTAGGCCACCCCACTGATATACCAACTGCCATAAAATTAAATAAAAACTGAACAAAACATAGTGTAACATGGCAAGTATGTACTTTTATAGCTGCCCACAGACTTATCAAGTTTACCTCCAGAAAACCAAATAAAACCTTATGACACCAACAAAGTTCAGCTCACATGAGTTCAATCACAATTTTAGCTCTTCCATACAAAATTTAACAGGACTTCATCAGAACAGTGCAGCAAGACACAGTATTTAGAGAAATGATCACACAACTCATTAAGCAATTAGCTAAGATATTTTGACATGTACAAGTATAATCTCATCACTACACATGAAACCCACTCTGTTGGGCATGTTGGATTAGAGCTTAGTAACTCTAATTTTCAAAACACAGTTGAAGGAAGTGTTCTCATTAATTCCAAGAAACATAAACACACACACACACACACACACACACACACACACACACACACACACACACACACACACACACACACACACACACATTTAATTTTAATAAATTTGTATTTACTGTTGTGGAAAAGGTGGACAAGAACCCAAGAGGGAGGCTATGGGAAACTATTGAGCTTTGACAGCTAAAATTAAATGCATGCATGCTTCTTATGACTTTCACTCAATTGCCAATCTGTCTTATGCTTAAAAAATAATCTACAGCCAACTTATTGAGTATGTACAACAATCTCTTATTCGCTCTCCATACCTATAAGGCTTTTGTACAGAAAAAAATGACAGACAACATATTATACATGCAAATAAGGGATAGACAACAGGCTCCCTATGCACAGACCTTGCAAAAGCATTTGATATAGTGGGCTCCTCTGCTCTAAGAAACTTCATATATACAGCAGGAATTAACCAATAAACAATGCAATGGTTGAAGGCATTCTTTTACAACAGGTGCTATAAAGTACAGATGGGCTCCACTTCTTCCTCACTCTTCCCATGACAAAGGGGATAAAACAAGGCTCACTCCTTTACCCAGTTAACAAACTACTTGCTGATTTCCTAAACTCTCAGTCATAGTTTATGCAGATGATAAAGTCAAATTCATGTCTAGCATTTATTTAAAGTACCTTTGAGAATGAGCTTTTCGTGCTGATTACATGGCTGCTAAACCTTAACCTCATACTTAACACACATGCACAAAAATGTTTTTTGGAACACAGCAATTGCAAGAACAGAAACAGCTGGTTAGTCAGCCTATAAAACCTGAGACACATGAAACTGCCCAAAAATTCAAATACATAGGAATTTGGCTTGATCAGGGCATCATCTTCCATTATCATATCAACACAACAATACACAAAGTCAAAACGTATTTCTTCTGGGCAAGACAAATCTAGCACTTTTTAACCATGGAATGGAGAATAGCTATAAGGAAATGAATTTTTATACTATTAGCATATGACTTCCAATAATATTAGCAGCATCAAAATAATCTGCCCTTCCTCTAAAGCATCTGAAACAATATTTTCAAAATTTAGCCCTGTCTGCTTGAAGACAACATCACTGTTGAGTACTACCAAAAGCAATCTGTCTCCACATCAAACAAACATCAATACTGTTACTTGCCTCCCTAGTATTTATCATAGTCAACTTAAACACTTTCTCCTTATTTGCAAGAAGACTTTTTGAAAGATCAACCTATACAATCTACCATTCTCCCTTCTTAATATAACCTCTAAAAACCCCAGTAAATTGAAGACTAAGGCCCAAGTTGTATATCCAAAGACATGGGAATTCATTCCTTCCCACCCAACAATCCAAACAAAACTAAAAAAAAAAAAAAAAACAAGATATCAAATAAACCCCTTCCATAGAAATTCACTGTTTTCCCCAACCTCATTTAACTCTTCTTGATTAGCTAACAAGTAACACCTGTGACCTAACCTCTTGACTCTTTCTACATAATAACTCTGGACTTCACAGATTAAAATGAAAATGCGGTGTACTGTTAAGAGTTAATGCTGTGCTGTTTTTGTGTTGTGCTGCTTTTTATGTTTTGACTTCTTTTTATTAAAGATCTACTTTTAAAGGACTATGGATCATTTTTACAAGTACCTTAGATTGGATTACCACTTATAATCTACCCAATGTTTCTCACTCAAACATTACATAGTTCATTTAAATCCTGCTACCTTTTAGGCCTCATACCTCCCTTGTACATATTGTGTCCACAATTTCCTTAATTGGAGAATATTGTTAGCTAGTGAAGAAATCACGAATGTAGTAGGTAAGAAATTGTATTTGATCAATAAAAAGGTTTGTAATGTGAAGACATATTTAGAAAAATCAAGGTATTCATGAATACAAAGAACGTGGCACTCATAAATGTTTGCATTGTTCTATGTGTAGGTACATTTTGGTAGGCTCTTATTTTATAGACAGCACAAGTGACAAAACTTATTCTATAGCAATTGTTTTATCATATAGTTCTAGGTACGTGGTTTACCTGGCCAATTGCTCCTCTTGTGAAGCATTTTACATAGGAAAGACCAATAGGGAGCTCAGGAAAAGGATTTAAGAACATTAGTATGCAATTAAGATGAAAAATACAGACAATGCATTAGCTGAACATGCTGTTCAATGTAAGAGTTTTAAAAAGTTTTATTTCTGTGTCATTGAATACGTTCTATCATATTTCACTGGAGACAAAGAGGAAAAACTTGAGTATAGAGAATTAAAATGGCAAATCAATCTGTATGTCTACGGTACACCATTAATAGAAAGCAGTAGTATTATAAATGCAAATAGTATTTACTTATGCATTGTTTGATTTTGAATTTACTTGTAGATATTGCTTTTAGAGATTAATTGATTTATTTTCCTGCTTTATGAGTTGGTGGGTATTTTTTAGCATGGTATTTAAAGCTATTAGTATTCTTAGTGTTTATTCCGATGAAGACCATTTGAGGTTGTAAGCACTAAATCAATAAAATAGTTGGACTTTTATCCTCCTTTTGGCCATTTGTTGGTGGGTTTTTTTTATTATTTTGAGTCTTTTTTCACCATTTATCATTGAGACTTCTTGTTTTTTTACTCTCCTCAGTATATGCTAATCCCATTTTCTACTGCTTGTCAGTATATGTGTGCATCCTTTGCTTAATGTTTTCTTGTAGAAATTAATGTACCCCATATTTAATTTCACTATGTTACCCCATATTTAATTTTACCATGTGTATTACGCTTATAAAACTAAGTGAATGACATTGTGATCTCCTATTCATTGTCATTGTTTGTATTGTCTTTATCTTTTTCTCCAGTGCAGAGCCTGAAATTGGTTCTGGTGGAACAGTGCTCTACTCTAATCAATACATATAAATAAATAAATAAATAAAAGTATATGTATGTATGCATACATTGTATATTATGGGGGCCTTGTTAGTGGGTGGTGATAATTTACATGGCAATCTCTAATGCCTCTTTGTTTCATCTCTTTATTGTTAAATTTCACATTATGCTCTTTGTTTTTACTCAAATACTATTTATGCTAAGCATCTGAAATACACATTGTGAGTTTGATATTTACAACCATTGGCTGAAGCTTATACAGGTCCCCATCAATCTTCAACCCTAGTTAAACATAAAAACATAACAAGGGGCATTCATTTTAATTTCCATTCACACCTTATAAAGTAAACTCTTTTCATCTTTACCACCCAGTGGTACCTCTAGTACATTTACTATTCTATACCTGTATGCAACAAAGTCAAGCCAATTTAGAATCTTTGCTTGGATGTATTTACATGGGCATTTTTATACCCTAAGTAGACTCCAAAGAATTTTTACTCATGTAGACAGCAAATAGTGGAGATTTGATATAGAAGAAAGAGGTAACTGGGAACATATTTTCTGGGAGTTTAATGAGTTGGCAGACTTTAAATATTCACTGCAGACTGCTCTGTCAGAGGTACTGGGTAAGCAAATTGGTGTAACTAAGGAAACAATTTTGTTGAGCTATGATACAGAATCAGAATTGCCTATACATACTAAGGTGTAGCTGAGTCTAATTATGGCGGCTGCCAAAAAAGCAATTTCTAAAAAATGGAAATGAAAGTCTAAATCAACTTTACTAGTGGTAATAAATATAGTAACAGAGATAAAACAACTGGAATTGGGATCTTTAGAAAAGGGAAGGAGCAAATTGCATAGGAAAAATGAAAATTGTGGGAACAATACATGCAAAGGAAGAAAGAGGTTTAAAAGAAGGCAGGATTTGAATGAGCTATGCAGTGCTTGACTGACAATGACTGGATAGTTTATAAATGATGCATAATGTTTGCAACTACAATTATGTCAATATGGTTTGTAAAAAAGTAGTAACAGGCAACCTTATGTCCGGATAGTCAACTCTAACCCACAGGAAAACAGATTCCAAGTTTCTTCTTTAACGTAAAAGTTTTTTATTTTACAAAAAGACAACGTTTTCGCCGTGACCCCTGTCACAGCTTCCTCAGAAGAAGACAAATTAAAACAGCTGAACAAGTCTGTTCAAATACTCACTTACAGGAAGTGACACATAATGTGTCACTTCCTGTAAGTGAGTATTTGAACAGACTTGTTCAGCTGTTTTAATTTGTCTTCTTCTGAGGAAGCTGTGACAGGGGTCACGGCGAAAACGTTGTCTTTTTGTAAAATAAAAAACTTTTACGTTAAAGAAGAAACTTGGAATCTGTTTTCCTGTGGGTTAGAGTTGACTATCCGGACATAAGGTTGCCTGTTACTACTTTTTTACAAGTTTGTTTGCTCAATATGGTTTGTGATGTATCATGCTTGCAACTAAAATTATGTCAGTATGGCTTGTTTTCATTTATATAAATGCATGATTGCCTATGTTATACGTGATAATTTAATACAGATGTTTCTTGCTTAAAAATGTAAATACTTTCCATTTTGCCTGTATAATTAACTTTACATGAGCATATTGCTACATGTACTACATATTTACTGTTATAGTTATAGCACTTATTGGGATAATATAGCTAACCTCTATTCAAATATATACATTTTATATCATTATGTCTAATATAATTCCACAGCTTACAACTGTAGTTTTGACTGTTCCATTTCTGTTAAACCAAAAGTTAAAATTTTAAAACTGTCCCAGTTTTAATATAATTGAACAAACTGCAATTATAGCATTTAAATGGCTCTCTTCTGTTATAAGAAAACATATTTTTCTTGTATTCGTACTCTGTCCACTCACATAAATGCAGTGTCAACACATTAGGGGACTGAGAACATTTTTCAGTTATTGGAGAAAAAAGTGCATATGTGTAAACAGCTTGGGAGGAAGTCAGGAGTATGCATTTCTGAATGAGCAACATTTTCTTGCATTAAATGCAATAGAAATCTAAGTAGCTATTCCCAGAATGTAATATTCTACAATTCTTAAGAAAGCAATGTCTACATCGTATTATAACTATTTCAGACTTAAAAGAATCTGAATTACAGTTGTTTGGGGAAATAAAGAGCTATACAACTAAAATAATTGACTTATACTACTGGAGTTCTGAGCATGCCAAATCCTGTCTTATGTAGCCTCGGACTATAATATCCAATTTTTTATCCAAATCCAATATTTCTGATTTTTAAAACCTTATTCTATAAATTCAGTTGCAAATATTTTCTTTATACAGGAAAATACCCTGAACAAACATGTCACTAACCATCTTTGGCTCATAGTGGAGTTATAATTTTAACATTTTCCATGAGCCTAATTAAATATCTGAATCCACAAACCAGGACCAGGACCAGAAGTTCACCACCAATAATTTATTAGTTTAGCGCTGTTATCCACACATATACAGGACTTTGTCAGAGCAAAAACAGTATTCAACAGCCACATTAAATAATCCCCACATCCCTCTAATTGGAGGATGCAATAATCAAGTCACCCCCCAAAAACAAATCCACACCTAATTACTCCCAAGAACATCCCCTTTTTATAAAACACATATAAAAATGAAACGTATCTTATCTTATAGTTATAGAAAACTTGTATGTTTTAAAAATACCTAAAACAGTTCTGTCTGTTTAAAAACCACGTTTATCATAATTCAAACCCTGATTTAAGTTTTTAAACACTACTTATAGAACATTGATCATTTAAGCCAGGAAATTCCATGTCATTAACCCTTAATTGCAATTCCAGTTCTTTATATTCTAACATCTCATTAAAAGAACCACCCCTTAATGCTTGCTGTACTTGATCTATAATAATGAATTTAAATCCATGTTCCACATTTCTCTTGATATGTCTAAATAATGCATTATTTCCTATCTTTTTTCTTTATACTATATATATGCTGGTATATTTGAGTCCTAAGACAACCTATTGTTTTCCCAATATAGTATCCTGAGAAGTTTTGACACAGGACCAGATATATAACCCCCTTAGAGCTACAGTTGCATTTTCTTTTTAAGTATATACACCCATAGTTCTCCAATTCCACCGAATCTTGCTCAAATATATACTTACACTGATTACAATAGCCACATTTGGACATTTTTCCAGTCACTAAGGGACAACTTTCTCTCTCCACCATATTCTTAATACAAAAGTCCCTTTTATAAACCACTTTTGGAACATTACCGACAATATTACCGCACTCTTTGTTAGTTTGGAAGACACACCAGTTTTTTTTCAATAATGTGCTTAATATTATAAAAATTATTATTGAATGTTAAAATCAAGGCTGTATTAAACTTTTGTTCTGTATCTTGATGGTTCTCCTGCCCAATGGGGCTAACCCCTTCCTTTTTCCCTAACAAGGGTACAAAGTACCCATTTTTTATTTTAAGTTCTACTTCTTGAAAGATTCCTCCAAGAAAACTATCAGGGTAACCTCTCTTCCTAAACATATCCATTAACACGGTACTTTGTGTTTCAAATTCAGTGTCCTCTGAAACCATCCTAGCTAACCTTACCACCTGCCATTTTACTAAGGATTTCTTTTGGTGGTATGGATGGCAGCTAGAAAAATGTAACAACAAATTTGAATATGTGTTTTTCTATAAATATTAGACTCAAACCTAGCCCTTTCCTTATTTTTCATAATGGTAATGTCCAAGTAGTTAATATACTCACTAGATGTTGTGTGTTTTTAATTAAATATCTTTTCACTGGAGGTGATAAAAATATGATGTTAGTACTAAAGCCTATTCAGAGGCTTGCAAGGGGAATATGTGTCTGAAAGTGGAAATATTCATTTTTTAAGAAAAAGCTGCAAGGAGAAGTACCTAATTCAGATAAAGAAAAGCTGTGTTTTGGTAAGGCCTAAATTATAAAGAAGCACAAAAGTGATATTTAGTTCATTACAAAATGGCAGGAGAAATTACTTCATTTTTGAAGATAACCAAGGTGGAAAAAAATCTCAGTGCAGCATCTGATATTTAAAGTAATAGAAAATCATATTTCACATTCATAATGCTACTAGGAAGTTGTCTTTCAGTCTTTATGAGATATATGACAGAAAGTATGCTCTCATAATTGATAAAGACATATGATGTACATTTGCATCCATTCATGGTGAAATATTTTCCTCTTAATCTAATGGACTGATGCCTAGGTGTTTAACTCATTTCTGAGTGGGCTCTCTCATTTTATTGCATTTTTACTATCTCTCTTCTGAATTTTCCCACCCATGCACCTTTTTTCTTTTTGTGCTTTTAAACTCCAATACAATAATTAATGAATAATTAAAGTACAAATAATAACTTTAATAAGAATTAAATTTAGGCAAGGCTGTTTAATAGAACCTTTCCACTGTCAATTTCTATGGATGCATTTGGCATAAGAAATAATTTTCCACAACTGGAAGATAATAATGGGAAAAAAGATTCTGGGTGATAACCCTATGATGACTTATAAAAGAACACAGAATATTAAATCAATTGTCAAAAAAAAAAAAAAAATTCAGTGGATTTTACAAAACGTGTTGGAATGTTTTGATGTCAAAAATGTACATTCTATAGATATATAAACAAAGGTTCCAGCATTATTATTATTACACATTTGGATAGACAAATTTGGGCTATCGATAGATTTACTTGTAATTCAAAAGGAGTAGTATATTTAGCTTCATTCTGTGTATGTGTGCAGGGGGTGTGTCTGAGAGGATTGCTTCCACAAGTCACACATCTCCTGTGCACCAGAATTGCCGTTCGGCAATTTAAAACGAGCGAGAATGCTCATAACACCCCCAGCCAGTCAGGGTAAGAGATCTGGTCAAAGTCATAAGGGACAATCGTCCCCTACCAAGGCAAAAGTTGATAGAATAACAGATGTAGCATAAGCACATAGCACACACCTCTCAACCTATCAGAGTAAGGAATGTGGACAAAGCCATAAGGGACAATCGTCCCACAAATCAGAAAGTTGATAGAATAACAGGTTCAGCATTAGCATGGATATTCTGAAGGGTACAAATAGGAAAACACAACGATTGCATTTTTTTTATGCATACAATAAAGTTTAAGCATAGCTGCGCGGGTTTGCCCGTTGCTTAGCTACGCTTAGTCCAGCTTAAACAGCACAAGAAGTTAAATAGCAAGAGACATCCATCATAAGCAGTACTGCAATAGTGTAGTGATTAGAGCATATGCTTTGCAAGCAACATTCCTGGTTCAATCCCCACTGTAACCAATTTGCATTTTACATGTGAAAGCAGTACATAAACATTTTTTTCATAATTAGCTACTAAACATATATTTGTTAACCAGAGTACTGTAGTAGGTCCAGATGTGAGGTGTCAGTTTAATAAAGTTGTGAAACCCCCATATGAACACAAGTGCCCCATACAGTATAGTCACACATGAATAAATGTAATGAAAGCACATTGGGGGATGTCAGGGATAGTAAACAAATGTATAATATGTAATGAATGATGAATCAATCCCATACAGCAGATAGTCTATATAATAAAAAATAAGCAATGCTAAGCATTGCACAGCTCTGCTTACCAGGTGTAAGCATTGTGTAAATATGACTGCTAAGCAATGAGTAGCCCCGCTAAGCAGATTTGCCCATTGGTAAGCAGTGCTGAATCTGCCCCTTTAAGCACTGCCAACCTTAGCTAAGCAGGTCTGCCCGTAGCTTATCTCAGCCTATTCAAAACCATCCAATCACAGCAAAGGGAGGGAAATTGGATGTATTTGAACCCCACAGGTGGGAATACAGCTCATAACTGGTGGCAGCTTCCCACTGTAGGCAGTATGCCAGGTGTTGGTGAGGGCATGCACTTCTGGGCGCAGAGCTGGGGCATACAGGAGTCCAAGGTCATGGTAGGACTCCTGGTAAAAAAACATGATGAGAGACTGCTGCAGGGCGAGTACCAGGGCTCCCAATATAAAGTGGAAGCCTGGGACAATCTTGCCCATGATCTCACCAGTGGCACTGGTATCCCATAGACTGATGAGCAGGTCTGGCACCACTATGCCAACCTGAAGTGGATGAAGAGGGAGCTCTTAGATGAGTGGTTCTAAGAAGCAAGGCAAAGGGGTGATGTCCCATCAGTGTGTAAGTATTCATATAAATAACTGTTTACCAAAATCCAGCCTGTGTATGTGATGGATAGGTATGCCTAAATATTTCTCTATTCCCTTTACAGCTGCAGCTGAGCAGGCTGTGAATTAGGAAGCCCATGCCAGTAGGTTGCAAAGGCTGTGTCACAAGGCTAGTGAGTAATAATACTGCTTATAGAAGTCATACCAAATACATATAAAGTAGTAGAAAGTCACCTGACAGTATAAAAACTGTGTATGGGTTGTACTGAATAAACCAGACAATATGCAGTAATAGTCCCATATAGGTGATATTTAAATAAACTGTAACTGCCTGGCAATAAAGTTCTAAATTCTGGACTGGTTGTGTTTACTCTGGTATTGTATGCATTTAGTGTTGCATTCTATGAATAGTAATGTTGTGTTAACCACTGTTACCCTCACTGTGCTACATAGAACAAATGTCTAGGAATGTCTGTATAAAACTGTTGTAAGTACAGGGTCAGATTGTACAACCAAGAGAGACTTAGACAGAAAACACTGAAGAAACAGACAGCACTTGCTAAATAGCTCACTCTGATGAAATACGAATTGTTGTGTTTTTAGCACACACACAGCTGTGGTTCGAATCCTGGGAGTGGTTGTAAGCTGTATGCATAATCATACCTCTCAACTGTACAGATTTTCACAGAATGTCCAGATAATTGGCTCATATTTTTGGCCTGTTCCTCTTTCTCCCTGGCAAATCACTGGGATGATCTCAGAATTGTAGTCATTAACTAATGAGATACATTTGAGTTTCAGACTTCTAATCCTTCAGAAAATGTATATTAAAATAGTTTTATAGGTTAGTAGTAGGCTAAATGCCCTTGCAAGCCATTTTAAGCCTAGCCAATTATCCCCTGTGAGATGCAAACCCTGTACCTTGTGTTTGTAAGGCAAACACCTTAACCATTAGGCCATCCTCCCAACCCCAACAAATCTGTTACTCTAGCAACTCTCTAAGTTTATAAGAGCAATATTCAAAATATGTCCCTAGTTGCACCCCCATGTTGTTAAGCTTTGTCCAGAGTTTGTGCATTAAGAGACTGAGAGGTATGTGCATAATTTTAACTAGGAATCTGGGAATATGAGTAGAAACAGTCAGGTAGTGTGAACAAACATTCCCCCCACAGGTCTTTCAGATAAGAAAACTGTAACTGCCTGGCAATAAAGTTTTAAATCATGGACTGATTGTGTTTACTCTGGTATTGTATGGCCTGATATGTAGCATTAAAGTAAAAAATCTCATAGGCAGGAACGTAGAGGCTTGAGCAACTCAGCAATTCCTTCTCGTGCACTCAAACAACTTCACTCTGTAACCAACAAACTGTAGTCAAGGCAAAATATGTAGCAAATGGATAACAATCCACAGAAACTCCAAAATACGAGGAACGTTCTTTATTGCATACAGTGAGCGCTTTCACCAAAACGGCTTCATCAGACTGTAGCAGCACACAAACTAAACAGTCATTAAATACCATCATTAATTAACATCAGGGCGTTGTATAAATTAAACAATTAATCCATTTTAAAACACCTTAAAATTAGAGATAGATGTTAAAAAACATACAATATAAAAATGCTTTAATACTATAATACATTTATATTATCTAAAATAATTCATTTATGATTATTTAAAATTTTATGTAACTTCCTTCTTTTAAAATTGCTTGAAGGCTAACCTTATCATTCAACCCAGGAGTCGAATCTGCTTTACATCTAATAATCCATCTGAGTTCCATTTCAAGTGTATAGGCTTCCAAGTCCCCCCCTCTCAAAGTAGTATGAATACTCTGTAAAACAAAAAAGGTAAAAGTATGTGTAATCCCTGCCATCTTTTGGTGCTTAGCCAAAGCATTAGTAACATCCCCTATTCTCATTTTGTAAACGTGCTCTCTGATTCTCTCTCTCAACTGCCTGTTAGTCTTGCCTATGTAAAATGTTTGACAGGCAGTGCAGGTAGCGAGATATATCACATTCTCTGACCTGCAGTTAGTCCCTGTAAAAAAAGAAAAAACTTGCCCAGTGACAGGTTGTTCAAATTTATTACTGTTATTAATAAAGCCACATTGATTACAGCTTCCACAGGCACTAGTATTAAACCTAGATGTCACCTGCCTAACCCCATCTTTGTGACATAACATACTCTTCAAATTCATTTTATTTTTGTATATGTACCTAGGTTTTACTCCTACTACCTTACTAATGTCATCATCTACCCTCAAAATACCCCAGTGTTTTTCTACTATATGTTTAATATCAGATACATCACTTGTATAATAAATCGGTATACTCAGAGTAGCATTTTTAACCCTTGGTACATGTCCATTCCCCTCCGACTCATCACTACTAAGCCTACTGGAGAAATATGGACAAGCTTTGGTGTCTCTCAAACTATAAGTATCAGTCAAGGCCTTATTTATTTCAACCTCATTGTACGACCTCATCAACAACCTTGTTCTCAGACCTGAGATCTCTTTCCTAAAACCTTCATCTCTGGGATTAAGTCGGGATGCCCTCATGGTTTGCCCTCTTACCACATTACCAAACACATGAAATGGATGCATACTTGTTCTATGAAGCAATGTATTCTTATAACAACTTTTCCTATGAACGGAGGTATTCAATAGGCCATTACTTAATCTAATGATGTCTACATCCAAGAAAGAGATATAGTCTCTCGAATAACTCATAGTAAATTTCAAAAAACTTGTAGTATTATTTATAAAATATCCAAACTCATGTAACTGTGCCTCATCACCCCTCCAAATTAAAAAGAGGTCGTCCACAAACCTCTTACAAAAGGCAACATACTGCCTAAATTCTGAGCTCGGAAACAATATGTCTTTCTCCCATTCTGCCATGGCAAGGTTGGCATAGCTATTGGCACAGGAAGTGCCCATAGCTACGCCATCCTTCTGTATGTACAACTCTTTTGCAAACACAAACACATTGTTCTCTAAAATAATTTCCAGAAACAATGCTATCAACTCAATCATATTAATGTCTATGGACGTGTATTTTTTCAAATAGTTCTGTACACTATCAATCCCACTGCTATTAGGGATCACAGTGAATAGACTTACTACATCAAATGTAACCAAAAAATATTCATTCCTCTCATCCAATGTAGTTACATACTCGTAGAGACTAATCAAAAACTGTTTACTATCTTTTAAAATATCAACATTGGAATCAATCACAGGTCTTAACTGTCGTTCAACAAACAATGAGAATGGTTGTGTTAACCACCCCTGATCCGATACTATAGGTCTCATCGGGGGATTTTCTAGATCTTTATGGACCTTCGGAAGGCCTTTAAGCACAGGTATTAATGGATTATTCACCCTCAAGAACCTAAAAAGGTCCCTGTCAATTATGCGTCTCCTATATAAATCATCTACAGTTTCATAAACACGAAATACTTTAACCCTCACATCTTCCATATCCAATCTGGAATAAAAAGTGGTATCACTCAACATATTAAGCATACTAATACTGTAATGTTCCGAGTTCATCACTACAATGGGGCCACCCTTATCAGCAGGGGTAATTATTATGGAATCATCTCTTTTTAAATCATACAGAGCTTGCCTCTGTCTATAACTCAAATTATTCCTTCTCTTCTTATTCTTATTAACATCATTGCTGTAATATCTATAAAGATCTTGTTCTACCAACCTCGTGAATGTTTCCAGGACAGGATGTAAAATGGGAACATACATACTCACTGGTCTAAAAACACTCCTATTATCATTCACGACTTCAGAAGTACCATATTCAAGTTTCAGTTGTATGTTTCTAACGAACATTTTGACATCAATCACGGTGTCTGTAATGTCACTATTCTTACTAGGAATAAAAGTTAAGCCCTTATTAAGAACAAACTCCTCTTCCATACTAAGAGTCCTATTGGACAAGTTAATCACAATTGATTCCCCTTCATACCCCAGATTTTCTTTATAGTTGGGCCAACCTGTTCTGTCTCTATTACTATCCGTTTTTGACGGCCTCTGCTCATGGAGCGTGTTCTCCCCTTGAAACAAGGAGACTGTATCGGGAAAGGGGTATCCCTGTTGTTAATATTATCTCCCCCTTCTTTTTTATTGCTATTTACATTAATTTTCTTCCTAACAACTGGGCTATTAACGCTCTCAGGTTGGATAACATGATTAGTTTGCATAGTAGTAGTAATTGGTATAGTATCTGCATACACTTTCTTATTCAAGGTAACCACAGATGGATATAAATTCACATTGTTAACAGATTCAACAACTGGGACAGGAACATTCCCCATCTCCACTCCATCAGTGTTGTCATTCATAACATTGTTAATCTCACTATTACATCCTAATTCAGTATCACGTGAATTCATAATGCTGTTTGCATTAACACTACTAACAAAACTTTTCTTTTCTGTTCTCGCAAACATAGTCCTCGGCCAAGTGAAGACTTGGCCATTTTTAAAGTCATACACATCCCTTTCAATTTTCTGTTTCTTTTGGTCCAATAAGCGTTTTTCATAAAGCAATACATTCTCCATGAGCCTATCCATGCCAGCAATGGCCTTCAAAGAAGAGTACTTCGAAGTGATAGACCCATGTAACTGAACCACTTTCTCACGTAATGCCTCTTCCTCAGGTAGATGATAATCAATTAGTAGCTTCATATAATTGAAGCTTAAATCCATGTTAAGTTTTTGCCATTGTAACAGTAAATCTGGAAAATGATTACCTGAACTAGGCATTTTCAGTACCCTCAGTCCCCTTGGAATAATCTACTTTTTGAGGCAAGCCTCAAAATGATGTTGCTGCAGTTGCAGTCTTTTCAGTCTCAAAAACTCGACCTCCAGTACATCCAGCTCTTCAGCTAAAGTCACCAGGTCATCGGCGTTATCCCTCTCGGATCCATGCACTTCCTCTGGTTCAAACATAAGCAAAATGTTCTCCTTTCCAGCGACACAGTCATTGAACCTGTCCAACTTCCAGTGGACAGTATCAGTAGCGTTAGGTACGTACGCCAACTCGTACTTGTTGATGAGGTCGTACAATGAGGTTGAAATAAATAAGGCCTTGACTGATACTTATAGTTTGAGAGACACCAAAGCTTGTCCATATTTCTCCAGTAGGCTTAGTAGTGATGAGTCGGAGGGGAATGGACATGTACCAAGGGTTAATAATGCTACTCTGAGTATACCGATTTATTATACAAGTGATGTATCTGATATTAAACATATAGTAGAAAAACACTGGGGTATTTTGAGGGTAGATGATGACATTTGTAAGGTAGTAGGAGTAAAACCTAGGTACATATACAAAAATAAAATGAATTTGAAGAGTATGTTATGTCACAAAGATGGGGTTAGGCAGGTGACATCTAGGTTTAATACTACTGCCTGTGGAAGCTGTAATCAATGTGGCTTTATTAATAACAGTAATAAATTTGAACAACCTGCCACTGAGCAAGTTTTTTCTTTTTTTACAGGGACTAACTGCAGGTCAGAGAATGTGATATATCTCGCTACCTGCACTGCCTGTCAAGCGTTTTACATAGGCAAGACTAACAGGCAGTTGAGAGAGAGAATCAGAGAGCACGTTTACAAAATGAGAATAGGGGATGTTACTAATGCTTTGGCTAAGCACCAAAAGATGGCAGGGATTACACATACTTTTACCTTTTTTGTTTTACAGAGTATTCATACTACTTTGAGAGGGGGGGACTTGGAAGCCTATACACTTGAAATGGAACTCAGATGGATTATTAGATGTAAAGCAGATTCGACTCCTGGGTTGAATGATAAGGTTAGCCTTCAAGCAATTTTAAAAAGAAGGAAGTTACATAAAGTTTTAAATAATCATAAATGAATTATTTTAGATAATATAAATGTATTATAGTATTAAAGCATTTTTATATTGTATGTTTTTTAACATCTATCTCTAATTTTAAGGTGTTTTAAAATGGATTAATTGTTTAATTTATACAACGCCCTGATGTTAATTAATGATGGTATTTAATGACTGTTTAGTTTGTGTGCTGCTACAGTCTGATGAAGCCGTTTTGGTGAAAGCGCTCACTGTATGCAATAAAGAACGTTCCTCGTATTTTGGAGTTTCTGTGGATTGTTATCCATTTGCTACATATTTTGCCTTGACTACAATTTGTTGGTTACAGAGTGAAGTTGTTTGAGTGCACGAGAAGGAATTGCTGAGTTGCTCAAGCCTCTACATTCCTGCCTATGAGATTTTTTACTTTGGTGTTATACATTATCGCAGGAACGTGGTCCCTCTGCGCAAGTTTCTTTTTGATTTGTGATATGTAGCATTCACCAAGGTCTGATATCAGAATAGTACTGTTGTGTCAACCACTGTTTCTCACACTGTGCTACATAAAAATATGTCTAGGAATGTCTGTATAAGACTGTTGTAATTATAATGTCAGATTATACAACCAAGAGAGACTTAGACAGAAAACACTGAAAGAGAAGACAGTGGTTTCTAAATAGTTCACTCTGATGAAACAAAAATTGTTGTCTTTTTAGCAGACACAGACATGGTACGAATCCTGGGAGTGGTAGTAAGCTGTATGCATAATCATACCACTTAACTGTACAGATTTTCCCAGAATGTCCATATATTTGGCTCATATTTTTGGCCTGTTCTTCTTTTTTTCTGGCAAATCACTGGGATGATCTCAGGATTGTAG
>NC_056725.1:565350943-565420943 GCF_019279795.1 Protopterus annectens
GGATGTCAATTATGAAACTGTAATGTATGTCATCATATACTGACAGACATCCCCACAGGATCACAGTGATTCACCACCGGAAGGAATACAATGATACTGTTCAACTGACCAGAAATATGGACAATAAACGTGGACAGTCTGGAACAATCTGGCCAGTGATAGGTATGCTCAGAACAGCTTAGGGCAAGAAAGAATAACCAAGCCGGGCAAAGGGGGGGGGGGGCAAGAAAATGTGGACATAGCTGACATACTGGTGTAGATGAGCTGACACATGTGATGCAGTAACACCCTTCTGTCTGTTCCAACATCTGTTGAGTGGAATAGCACAAGCCCAAAACCCAGTGACTTCCCAGGAGTTAGTCATGTAAATCTTCCCATCCCCCCACCAATGTGTCAGATATACACAATGCTTATGTGGGCAGGCAACACTACACATCTGCCAAATATCTGGACATAACATCACATTAGGGAAAATATACTGAGCTGCTAGCCATGTCACCAAGCAACATCCAAACTATAGACAGACTGACACAACAAAAAAGCAATCTTGCTATGGGGGAATATGCATGTAATTGCAAATATACCAGGCACTCTAGGGATGTAACAGCACTGAGAAACAGACATCAGTGTGAAAGTGCATACAGTATAAGGAGTGTGTGAGCCAAACTGTCAGCATATTTGATACGCACACACTATCCTTACATATAATGGCCCAATACACAGTGTAGTATGTTGCCTGACTTTGTTATGGGGCATGTCACAGTCTTACCCTACAAAAATGTAACACTTGATAGAGCACCAGAAACTGGATCCGCATGCAAAGGCAGATAGAAAAGGAAATATAACACTCACATCTACCCCCCCCAAGAAATAACATATTTACAATACACTGCTACACATTCCTGACAGTCTGTCAGCAATAGCCAGAAATACAAAGACCTCCCAACTATACACACTCCAAAGAATGTCCAGGTCTTGTCATCATATATAAGGCCTCTTACACATAAAATGTCTGGCAATCTGATACCTATCTGGGATGAATTACATCACTAAGCAATGATATACCATATCTCTATGCCTCTGACTGCATGATATATGTACAAAGTTTGACATACTTATGGACAGAGGCCTAAACACAGGTCCAGGATGGAGATATTGCTGTTATAAACTGAGAAAGTAGCTGGTGTAGGTCTAATCCTACCCCCCCCATCACACACAGTGCAAATGTGAACATCCCACACTCTGCTGTGTCCAGCCCTGAATCCTGCCTGTCTGTACAGTCCCACTGTCTGCAACCAATATAATGTGGCCAGTCACACTACCCTCCTGTAGATTTTACATATCACTCTTAATGGTACTTCTCTGTCACAAATAGCTCCTGACTCCCCTCCCCACCACACACACAACCTGCCTGTACTCTCTTGTACACCTCTCCCCCACACTGCCCATGACTCTGAACTGGTTTTCCCACATAGTTAGACCTATCCACCTTCCAAACGGGTCTATATTTTAAGCGTGAATGGTTACATTGTCGAATACGGCATGATCGACACCTATTAAGTAAACTGTGAGTACACCGAACTCTGGAAACCGCAAAATTCGAAATCCCGATTCAGTATAGTTGGCCCTTCTGCGGTATTGCTCCGTAAGGTAAGTGTGTGATAGTCACGGACCTTAGGGTTAGGGTGCGGGTTAAGGTAAATGCATAGATGGTAATGTATGCAAGGGTTAGAAGTAGGATTTTATTAAGTGTATGTGTGTAGATTATTTATTTTGTTTGGGTATAGCTTATTAAGGTAAGTGTGAGATATTTACGGACCTTAGAGTTAGGGTGCGGGTTAAGGTAAGTGCATGGATAGTAATGTATGTAAGGGTTAGTGTAGGGTTAGAAGTAGGATTTAGGTTAGTGTATGTATGTGGTTTATTTATTTTGTTTGGGTGGGTAGTATGTAGCGAGCGGTGTAGTGGGAAGTATGTTTTATTTTCATCACTGAGTGGAATGGTGTTGGCCAAACAAAACAATTTGGTCATCTGTATTTCCACGTTTTGAGGTTTCAGTGAATTTTGCATTCACTTAATAGGTGTTGATCATGCCGTATTCGACAACCTAAGCATTCGCGCTTATAATATAGACCCTTCCAAACTGTATGCCCTACATTGTCACCATTCCTCTACCCCCCACCCCATTCACACACATGTATTCTTATTTAGTCCTGCTGACCATCATTCCTCCCCACTCCACAACATAACCCCACCTCCCCAGGGTCTCCCCAACCTGTCCCCTAATTTCACGACAGACCACAATGTCATCTGCAAACTGCACAGTCAACAGGGACCCCTGTCTGATCATGTCTGTCAACCTGTCCCTCACCACTGCAAATGTGAAAGGACACACAGATGACCCCTGATGTACTCCCACCTCCACCTTAAATCCACCTGTCATGTCAAAACCAGAAATTATTGCTGTCACACTAGCCTCCTACATATCCTATGGTGTCTGACAGACTCATCTGACACCCCTGACCTTCACATACAATACAACAACTACTCTCCAGGCAGCATGTCATATGCTGTCTGTAGGTGCACATAGACACAATGCAGCTGCATCTCAGCCTCAGTGCAGAGCTTCATCAACACTTGTGGATCAACATTTGCATGTGTACCACTCTTACCTGGCATGAAACCATACTGCAAATCATCAGTCATCACCATGTTCTCAACCTAGCTGCCACCACCCTTTACCATTACCTCATCCTGTGACCGATCAGTGTTATCCCTCACTTGTTACTACAGCTCTGCAGACCACCCTTGTTCAGATAAGAAGTACCCATACATATTCGCCAACATCTCAAACATCCTCTCACTTTCCAAGATTACAGTAAACAATGTAGTTAAAAATACCACTGCCAGGTCTCAGAAACACTTCCAGGCATCCACAGGTATTTCACCTGGAACAACAGCCTTTCCACTGTTAAACCCCCTAATAGCTATCCTTACATTTTTCTTGATAATCTGTTGCACCTCCTGATTAACCATACCCACCTCAGCCAACCTTCCCTCCCTCCCCCATTTTCCTCATGGAACAGGCCATCAAAAAGATGTTTCCATATGTTCTAAACACACTCCTAGCTTGTATGTTTCACCCATATTCCTTTATCACCCTTTTGTGCTGCACATCCTTCCTAGCTATGTGTCTCAGTCTAGCCAATAGCTACAGGCCCTACACATCATCCGTGCTGTCCAACATTTCATACAGCCCCAGACTCCACATCTGTATGTAAGACTCCACATCCATAGCCATGTGCAACACTCTCTTTTTCATGCACCCCATTTCTTTATACTCATTTCACTCTTTACATCTGTCTGTCAAGCCCACTTCTCCTTTACCAACACCTTTCTCTGCATACTTCTCTGTACGTCTTCATTCCACCACCACATGTGTAGAAGCAGTCACCATCTGGGCAGCATGTTAACCTGTGTCTGATTGAGCATAGTAGGTCACAGGTGCATTAATGTAATGCCGAGTATGAGTACAAATTGGACACATCCACTGAGGGCAATTGGGAGGCCATCCCCACATATGTCTGTGGTCTCACAGGCAACTATCCAACTCACTCTGTAATGGAGGTCAGCCACATCACATACACACACCATAGCTAAAGATGACCAGCTTCAGACATGTTTAGGACAAACATCACTCCCCTGGCTCAACATTAGCATAGAAGGATATGCACACCACATGCACCCCTACCCTCACCATTAATCAGGTGCAAACTGCCTACTTACACATAATGCTATGCATGTCCATACAATTCTGCTAGGTACTGGAGTATTATTTGATGTAATGTTGTGGTTACTGATACTCATTACTAGTGAGCTGTCTCTGTAAAGAACTATGGACAATGTCTGACATCCTGTGATGTGTTTTTCCCTGTTTATGTCTTCAGGTGTGATGCATAAGCTTACAGCCTATGATGTCCAGGAGACAGCAGCCATAACTGAGGCCATCCTGGAGCACTACCACATCCTCTTTAGTTGGGGTCACCAACATCAGCGGGAGAGGACAGCCTTCTGGGAAGACCTTACACAGACAGCGAACACCTTGGGGAACCATGGTCACATGTACAAACAGGTCAGGCACATAGCAACTGGCCTGATTCAGCATGCATGGCAATGGACTGCTGAGGTGGCGAGGGACCGTTCTTCTACTGGTGGGGGGCCAGCCAAAGAGGCCCCAATTACAGCAAACTAGGAGCTCCTTGCCAAGCTTAGGATGGCCCACAGAGAACAACCACTACAAGATGTAGCTGTCATGGAGGTGGGTGCCACCCAGGAAACCGGCGAGGAGCATCCAGGTAAGGCAAAAGTCCACATCAGTGTACTGAGGTTACATTTCAACTGTGTAGTAACAGTCTTTAGATGCAGATGTCATTGCAAAATAGAGCACTGGGTGGGGTTTAGTAATGCACACATGTGCCCATTTCAGGTGAAGAATAGCAAATAGTGTAATAGCATAGTATAGACTGTACCTGTGCATACATGTAGCATTGCTCCTGGACCAATGGCTATTGTGAAGCTGCTGACAATACCTCTCCTCACACATTACCTAGGTACCTCTCATCAATATGAGGCAGAGCAGCCTGAGGCCGGTAAGTATGAAATCTTCCTGTTGTGGCTTTCCAGTACCCCAGGCATTTTAAGGTCATGCATGTGGCCATGCACTGAACTGTTTTAGTCAGCAAATTGCATGTATCTTCAAGATAACCTGTGGTGAGGTTCACTGCATGATATCACAGGGGCCTATTTGCATGATATGTCACATATCAGTAGCATAACTTACAAACCTGTTATTGCAGGTCATCTGGATAATGATTGCCAAAATGTGGGGACAGAGTGCCAATAATAGGGACATGTTGTATACAGTACTGTAAGACAGTGCATATAAAAGATGTACACACATGTCACAATGCCAGGTATGTGTGAGATATGACAATGTGAGCACAATACACAAGACCAAAGCCATGCAATCTGTCATGTGACCTATAATCTGTATAATGCAAATGTGAAACATACAACTCTGTTAGGGGAAACGTATGTGGAGTGGAAACAGTCCAAGAAGCTAGATGCATATGTGTGGACAGGAGGAAGTTCATACTGGGGTATATCAGCATGTGATAACACCACAGCAGTTGATCAGATTGGGTACACACCTGCCATCAATCATGGACTCCTGCAGTACCTGCATATAGCAATCATCTCACATACCAGGATTATTCCAACGCAGATACACAGTTGCCTGGTACAGCAAAATACATGGTTCACATACAGCCTAACATGCTGCAAAGGGATTGAATGCTATGGATACATACACACAGCATTGCATATGTCATGGAACACAGTGCAGATAGTCATCAAAAGGTATACAAGAGATGGTGCAAAAGTGACAGTTTGAAGAAGTGGACATCCCTACACATATGTTGGGAAAATCATCCCAGAAATGTCCAGGGAGGCTGCAGGAGTCATACAGCAACAGTGAATGGGCATCAGACATCTCTGGCAAGTACTGGGTGTGTACTACATGTGACAACAGTCTTCCATGGACTCCACATGTCTTGGGTATAGGGTGTGTTTTGACGATGGCAGCTGTTCCTCACAACACACAACAGCCAGTTCTGGGTAATGTCTGGACAACAATACATCAACTTTTCAAAACACATGTGTGGAAATGTGTGAAGGTGTTATGAGACCAGGGTTGAACTCTGTGTACAATTTGATCATGTTAGCTTGGCACAGTAACAGCACTGCACAACAGCAGAACAGCACTACCCACACAGTGAAGCAGGGTGATGGCAGTGTCCTGCTTTGGGTTTGCTATCCACCAGCTAGAGCTGGGACTGTAGCTAATTTGTTTTGTATTATGACCACTTCCAAACACCAGTCCCTTATGGCTATGATTTGTCTGGTGTCTGCCACATAGCTGTGGATGGGGAGATATCCCAACATTGCACACAACAATGGGCTACACCCTACATCCAAATGAGCAAAAGGGCGGATTCCCAAGAACACAATCAACAGTCTGCTGTGGCCAAGCCAGAGGCCACACCTACATATGAAACAAAGTCTGTGTGTTGACCTGACAAGTGCTGTGCACAGGGGATGGCCTTGCAATCGGACAGATTTGGAGTTGTTTGTCAATTTAGAATTTGCAAACATTGCCATGTCGAGATGGGCCATGCTGAGAAACACCACCCCAAGAGGACTGACTGCTGTACTGAGAGCAGCAGGTGCTTTATCAAAGTATTGGCTTATGGATGTGCACCTCCTGCAAGCCAGCTCTTGTAATACTAACATGTATGATATGTCACCCCTACCTGATGTGTATGTTTCTCATTCAGAATGCACAGGTTACATGTCATACTGAATCGTGGAAATCCCATGGCAATATTCATGTGGTCTCATGTGATATGTCACAAAACCTTTGCATGTTAAGAGGGGTGTGTACACTTACTATATCCACTGTCAGTTTGTGAAGTTGTTTGAGGAAATGCCCTTGTTCTCACATACATGTATTGCATCTTATGACAACTGGAAATCACAGTATGACATTAAACGTAGGGTCACCAATCCACTGGTTAAACGAGTAATGTACCAGACCAACATAGGAGGTATGTGCAGCAGACAGGGAGTATGACCCACATATCGAAATAGTTGTGAAAACTCTAGACAGTTTGTAGTTATGTTAACTAGGTTTTGCCACAGTGCTATACAGGTGAACAGCACTGATGTCTACATGGGTGTAGTGTGTTCTAGGTGAAGGCTCAACACCTACTAAAGACACTCACACATCCCAGTGATGTAAAGTAGTAGGAAAATTAAGTTGAAAGGTATGCACTGCATGATGTTGAGGGCCTGTCTACAGTGTGTCTGTTGTGGTCTGGGTGTGTGTCATGACTGTCACCCTCTGCCTAATGTGAGGTCTGTGTAATGCCTGTGGGACACCTTGTGTGTGTGAGCTGTGTGTGTTTGTGTGTGAGTATGTGTGTGTGTGTGTGTGTGTGTGTGTGTGTGTGTGTGTGTGTGTGTGTGTGTGTGTGTGTGTGTGTGTGTGTGTGTGTGTGTGTGTGTGTGTGTGTGTGTGTGTGTGTCTGAATGTGTGTGTGTGTGTGTGTGTGTGTGTGTGTGTGTGTGTGTGTGTGTGTGTGTGTGTGTGTGTGTGTGTGTGTGTCTGAGAGTGAGTGTGTGAGAGTGTGTATATGATAACAAACTGTATAATTATGTTAGTAATGTACATATCTTGTCTATTACTCACAGGTGGGCATGGTGGTCCCAGTCCCTCCTGCTACAGAGGAGATGTTAGCTTGTTTGGTGACTCTGACCATGATGACAACCATAGTGGGGCACAGGTGGGGTTGTCATGGGCTGCAACTGTATCACTGGTTGGCATTCCACCTTTGTCAACCCCATCCCCGCACATGGTCACAATGCCCACACATTCCCCGTCACCAGTGGCCACAAGTGAAGGACAGCTGGGTGCAGGCACAGGACATGCAAATGTGGAGACTATGGCAAGTGAGCAGCCAGTCATTAGCCATAGCTAGACTGCTGGTGAGGTCACACACAGGCAGATGGGCAGGGGTGGTCAAAAGAGGATTGCTGCCCATCCAGCCCATGGACCAAGTGGCAATGCAGCAGTTACCAAGCACATGTTCTGGGCTGTAATGGATGCGCAGGCATGTAATGAATGGAACATCAGACAACTGCACAGGGTAGTGGCAGACCATCTCCTTGGTGCTCATGGCTGTCTCCAGGACCTTGTTTTAGCCTGGCATTAGGGCAATGAGATCATGGATAGATGGTTGGGTGAGATTGGGGCACTCATCAGCCATGAAATATCTGTGCTTGAATGTTTGGCAGGGGAGAGGCAGCAGTCGCATTGACGTAGCTCAGCAACATAATCAGCTGGGGGTCCACGTGGCCATCCAACATCATGCTCCTGTAGTGGCAGTGACACCGGCAGTACTGAGGATGGTGTGCTGTCCATGCCACGATGTAGCAGGCCATGGGTACGTGGTCCTGGTTGGTCCCAACATGGTTGCGGTTCCGGCAGACATCAGTCACCATCGGGGGTAGTACTGCCTCAGGCCTTGGGCCTGATGGTGCCAGTCAGACACATAGCAGGTCCAGTTCCCATGTCCGTGGCTGGAGATGGTGAACTGTACACCCTGCCATGTATGGCCCACAGCTGTCCACAAAACATCAGTGTAGGGCAGCCACATGGTGTGATTGTGTGAAGACACACACACACACACACACACACACACACACACACACACACACACACACACACACACACACAATCAGGAAAGAGGTCACCTCCACACCCATGCACCAAACATGCATAGGCCATATCATTCCCACACCCCAAACACACACCCATAATGTCAACCAAATGGCACAGCCTAGGCCCCTGGAAAACCCACATAACACCCTGTGCATGCATATGATGAAACCTGTGCCAGATCTCTGCTGTCCACACTATCGATGCAAGGATATGCAACTATGGGTCTGATGCACAGGGTGATCATACTGAATTGTAGCTATGTAATGTTGTGTAAGGTGCTGTCATCTGGCATGGATAAGAGGAACACTTCAGAGTGTGTGTACAGTCTTGGCCATTGTGCATTCTTGCCATTAGTAATGCTGAGTGAAAGTGTTCTCACAATCTGTATTCTGTTTGTATCCTAGGTGTCTGTGTGTCAACAGGATGTGGGCCTGCAGGAAATCCAAGGGTATGGCAGTGTGATACATCAATCATGTCATGGGCAAGGTACAGTTCTATCCACTCAGATTTTCAAGGTCTGTGTAACAGTGAATGCATATGCCTCACAGCGTATAGTGCTGAGTCTTGTATATAGGTATGTGGTGACTGATATTCTGTTGTACAGTAGAGAATGGTCAGTGTAGTGGGTTGAACACACTTATATTTGGTGATAACTACACCCCCAGGGGATAATGCATTGACCAAACACACAGAAATTACTATTCACACACACACACACACACACACACACACACACACACACACACACACACACACACACACACACACACACACAATTGCCAGTACTGGGATCCATAGGTACATAGAGTCATATGTGTGGTCAGCATGAATAGCCATGAAGGCTGTACAACTGCTTATAAGTGCCTTAATCACTCTGTATCCAACAGCCCTTGTTCTGCCCAGCAACAAAAGAATCAGTCCTTGCGCAGCTTGAACCCAGGAGCATGCCCACCATAGCCAGAACAATTTATCATTACGCCATCTGAGCTGTAGAGATGTCTGATGTTTATTCAAACATATCACGTAGCACAGTCATTGAACAGTGGGAAAGGTATATAGATGTACATATATATAGGCATATATATATATTTATGTATGTATATATATATATATATATATATAATATATATATATATATATATATATATATATATATATATACATATATGTGTGTGTGTGTATGTGTGTGTGTGTGTGTGTATATATATATATAATATATATATATATATATATATATATATATATATATATATGTATATGTATGTGTATATATAGATATATATATATATATATATATATATATATATATATATATATATATATATATATCTCCCAGATTCACTATCCTTCCATGCAGGACTAGCTTAGTCCTGCGCGGAAGTGGCCTTTTAGGAGCAGGACGGCAGTGCGCCATGCATATTAATGAAGGTGGGCTGTCTGAGCTCCTAATCTTACATGGAGCATGTAAGAGTGCAGGGGGCGTGTCTGAAAGCAGAGCTCTCAGAATATACACGCCCCTGCAATGAAGAAGAACAGACAAGTCATAAAAGAATGAGTGAGACCGCTCATAGATATATGCATACCCCCAGCAACATCTCCCCACGTGTACAAGAGCAATAGTTAAAACAACAAATATAAAGATAACACCACCAGTAAAAGTAGCCAGGATCAAAGCAAAGAAGGGTCAGATTACTTCAATCAAAAGTTGCAAATATCCAAAAAACATTCAGTCTCAGTCCGTAGTCTCCCAATAAAATATATTTATTTGCGTGCACATACGATGGTTAGCGCTTTCGCTTACAGCTTCATCAGACCAATTCAAGGCTCACATTCAAAGGTTTAAATACAGCAAAAGGTGGGAACCAACCATAAGCATCAAAACCATTAAAAGTTTTAAAGGCATATACCAACATTTACTAAATGCACTATCTAAAACACATTGAGACATAAGCTGCCCATACTCAGTATATAAAGTATTAACCCTTACCCATAGAAATGGATATACAATATTCTAAAACATGTATATAAAAATGGATAATAAAGATCAGTTCATCATAAACTTTAATAACAAAATAAAAACTATCATAAAAACTGAATAAAAATGTGAAATATCACAAACATTCAAAATAAATGAGTCCCAACGATAAAACAATAAGACATACCCCCAGTATCTAGTTTGTAAGATACGAACTGAATACAGATGTAAGGAAACTGGGGCAAAACAAAAAAACTATCAACAAGAACAATACAGTTTCATGTTGTCATGTAGCCTGGCATGAATTCTAGGCAAACAGTAGTCCATATACACACTATGATTTACTATAGGGAATACATTCAAAGGCAAGACAAAGACAAGGAAAGTGTCTGCAAAAAACTGATAAAATCCCCTGTTATTATGTGACCTAATGGTTATATTATCCAAACTATAGTCCATATACATACTATAAACAAAGTATGGAAAAAAAAAAAAAAAAAAAAAAAAAAAAAGGCATACAGCTTGTCAAGAAATTGTTAGTGGATTGTTTTAGCACTTCAGAAGCAGATTTGTTATGCCTCCTTCTTGAAATAGTATTGGAAAATAATGTTTTCATTTTCCAGGATAAGTGTTTTAAACAACTTTGTGGCGTAGCTATGGGGACTAGTTGCGCCAGTTCTTATGCGAACCTTGTCATGGTAGCTTGGGAGAAAGAGGTCATATTCAACCATCCGCATATTGTCTTTTACAGACGCTTTGTGGATGACCTCTTTCTTCTTTGGAGAGGTACAAGTACCCTATTACATGATTTTTTATTAATGATAAATAGCATGGATGGCTTTTTGAGATTTACTATGGAGTTTTCAGTCGAGTCAATAGATTATCTTGATGTGATCGTGTATTGTCGCAAAGACGAATTATTTACCATGGTATACAGGAAGTCTTGCTATAGGCCCAGTTATTTACACAGAGCAAGCATGCATCCACAGAAAACATTTGATAACATTGTGGTGGGACAAGCTTTAAGGATTTTGAGACTATGTTCAGAAAACTCTGTCTTCAGACATGAACTTGATAAATTAAGCCAAAGTTTTTTAACTAGAGGGTATTATAATCAAGAAGTTTCTAAAATTTGTACCTCCACACATAACCTAAGATATGGTAAAGGTAAACCCTACTATTCTTTGGCACAAAATAGAAAAACAAGTACAGTGCACAAGATTAAGTTACCTCTAGCACTGCCCTATGGTAGCAACATAGTAACAGTTAAACAGGCAATAACTGACAACTGGCACATGCTCCTAGTGGATGACAAGACGAAAGAAATAGTGGGGAATTGTCCAACTTTTACCCACAAAAATTTAAAGACATTGAAACAGCACTTGTGCTTTCCAGACTTAACTCCTAGCAGAGAAAGTAGAATGGTCCCATTGAAGCAATGTACCATTAAATCCGGCTGTTGTCCGCAGTGTCCTTATATTGATGAATCTGCTTATTTTAGAGATTCAAACACAGGAAGATTATGGGAGATCAGGTGTAATTCTAGCTGTTTGACACAAAATGTAGTGTATGTGGCATGCTGTCAGATCTGTTTTAAGTTCTACATTGGTAAGACCAACAGGTCTCTCAGGGAACGCATTTGAGATCACTTATATTGCTTATCTAGAAATGAAACGAGTAGTGCTTTATCTAAGCACATTTTATGTGAAGGAAGTCAACATTATTTTACCTTTCAGGTTGTGCATGTTCAACACATTAACATCAGGGGAGGGGACATTTCAAATCTGACAGAGGAAGCGGAGACACGTTGGATTCTTCGTTTAGCTGCCCATAGAGGCAGGGGACTGAATGAATCGGTTCCCCTGAAGCCGATTTTAAAAGCTAGATCGCTTTAAATTAGTTTTATGTCTTATGTACTATTTTATTTCATTACTTTAAATTATTTTATTTTATAGCATACATCTACATGAGTATAGAGTGATCTAGGATAGATTGTACAATGTTCATTATTTTATTCCTCTTTCTGCTATGTATATCACTTTAAGTGCAAGGCAGGATGTGTGTAATTAAATTGTGATGTCAGTTCCTGTTTTTGGCAGGATGTATGTATATAAATTGTGATGTCAGTTCCTGTTCTTGTAATGTCTGAAGAAGCGGCCTTGTCCGTGAAAGCGCTAACATATTAAACCTGTGTTCTTTGATATTTGGAGCTGTTTGAATCATTTGCAATTTTTGGAATTGGAGTTTTACATCTTGAATACGTGGTCCTGTTGGTGAAGTATTGAATTGACATTTATGCTCCTTTTGTATCAACGTTTCATTACTGGTTGTTATCTTCCTCCCTCTGCTGGGTGAACTTTTTGGATTTTATTTCGTGAAGTTGGTTTGTAAGAGTTATACTTGATATATATATATATATATATATATATATATATATATATATATATATATATATATATATATATATATATATATACATATATATATATATGTGTGTGTGTGTGTGTATATACAGATATATATCTATAGATATAAAAGAGAACATAACAAATCGATATATGACCACATGCACCATTAATGGGGGTGAGGTGGCCCAAGCAACATACGTCTTATACGTATTGATATCCCCCCCCCCCACAGCCAAACAGGTCTGCCCTGCAATACAATACCAACTGTTGCAAATCCCATAATCAGGATTTGACACAACATGGGCACAAGATGTTAACAGTAATCCATCCCACCTGTATGATGTCAGGCTGGTATCAATAACATATCTTGCAGTACAGTCTGGCTACCATAGGGAATGTACACTGCGGAAGCAGTAAACATTCCTAAGATACATATACACAGACACATATATGCAGATACATATATATATATATATATATATATATATATATATATATATATATATATATATATATGTGTGTGTGTGTGTGTGTGTGTAACTACACATACACACAGAAAGTTATGTATAAGAAAGATACATATGTAGAGAGTGCACATCATACGGAACAGCCAGTATGCCCACAGTTCCCACCTTACAAACTGGATATTGTATGAGTCACCCATGCAAATGACAATTGTTGCCTGCAGCATATACCCACAGAGAGGTCAAAGGATGAGAAAGCTTTATTTGTGTAATATTACAGTTGTATATGCTATGTCATATAGCTGTTTACACTCTGAAATACATATAAACAGATTAATGCAACTGTAAAACAGATAAATTAATACAGTAGTCTGGAAAGAATTATAGATGTTGTTGTCCAGGCCAAGGCCTTCAAGTAGTACAAGAGTAAAGGCAGACTGGGCCACAGGATAACAATCAATCAACAGTAAGTAATGCAGATGTATATTCCATCAGGCTCTATCTACACTCTGCACACAGTCCCTAGGGGTAAAGACCTCAGCTGACATAATTTACATAACAAGGCATAACTGAAACCATCACAATCACACGGGCAAACAGAACAGTCTGTATGGCAGGAAGCAGTAGGCCTGCATTTACCCAAGGTGAATTTTATGGTAATGTACATCCAGATACCTTAAGGCAGCTTATCCCTGATACCCCCACATGTTGTAACAGCCTAGGTTAGTTACAGTGCACCCCCCCCCATAGACTGACATACAGGGCCATATACCACTGTTGCATACACTGGCCTCTGGACTGCATAAGGGCACACATGTATTGTGCAGATGAAGCCCACACATATATATGCACCCAACCCAATAATATATGTGGGGGTGGCCATAACAGCAGTGGAATGATGGCAGGAATGGCAGCACAGCATACTCACAGGCCATTACATAAACCCTGACAGCATGTCATATGGACAAAGCCTGGTATGTAGGTGGAGGACAGAGGCTAGAACACAGGCCCATATGTGAAATATTGTTGTCATACACTAAGCAAGTTGCTGGTGTTACAGGATACTCTGAAACATACCCTTAGTCAGAAATATGAAGTCAGAAACACAAATAGATGCAGCCATGTACTGATAGCACTCAACACACACAGAGAGCCAGTAATATATCTGACACAAGACCCGTGTGGTGGACAGGCTAAACATAACATGCACAGCTCTGCCCATCAAGTGGATAGGCACAGTTGAGAGCTATTCAGACAAACTGCAGTCTGTGTTAAACTAGTATGTACACACAAACCCTGTAACACTGGTGCTATACAATGCATACAACAGTACTCACACTCTCTGTTTGTAGTTCTGGAACCTCATACAAATATGTAGCTGGCCTGAGTGTGCAAGGCCTCTTGTAAGAGGTATTGCTACCTGCTGTCTGTAACACTGCTGCCCACACACAGAAAGGATGTCCACCATACAGGAAAGGTAAAGGTATCATGCCCATATGATATAGGGATTTATAGTAGTGTGTTGCCATGACAGTGGTAATTAGAAGTACTACACAGCTGGCTGCATGCAGGTAGCAAGTGGAGGACACTGATTGGTGCAGAGGCCATCACCTGATCATGTGCATCACCCACAAAAGCCGTGCTGCAATCTATTCTAGGCAGCTCAATCAATTTACTGAAGAGAGAGAAAGAAAGAGAGATGCAGAGAAATAAAGTGAAAGAGAAAACAAACCGAAAACATACAACAGCTCCTGCACCGCAACAACACCAGAAAATACAGCAAGGGAAGCAGGCTAAGGAGTGAAAAAAATGACCTCCTACAAGGATACTATCCACAACAGACCTCATCCCCACAACAGGTATGTGTAGAATATATGCATGTAATTGACTGTAGTACCTGGTCCATAATACTGGGGTAGATGATGTGGAATGATATACATGTGCCATCGGGTGTTGCTGTTGTAATGATCTTCAGCTGAACAACTGCTATGGACATTAGAGTCTGCCCCTGTGGGTAGTGGGCCATACCCATCAACTGTGCAGAGCAGCACTAACTGACAAGATGTATGTCAATATAGTGTGTGGTGTGTAATGGAAGGGATGTATATTACTGTGGCCAATAACCAGTGGAGGAAGTAGTGCCATAATGATGGACATATGGGTTCCACAGCTCACCACTTGCAGGATACTCAGGTTAACATGCATTGTAGCATGCTGAAATGCCATAGGTGTGTAATAGGGTTACCTGCAATCTGGCCCTATATGTACCTCCCTAATGTTAGGCTGTGTCCATATGTGGCACCTGTCTGTGTTGTAGCAAGGCAGAACAGTGCAGCTGTGCAGGAAGGAGTTTTGAGATCATGGACCTGATGTCTGAATGTACCCCATATATAGGTATATATATGTGTACATATATATATATATATATATATATATATATATATATATATACATATATATATATATATATATATATCTATATATATACATATATATATATATATATATATATATATATATATATACATGTATATATACATATATATATATATATATATATATATATATATATGGTTCCACTTCATATAACATCTAACTGCAAAACAGTGAGACCAAATGATCGAAAATTCATAACTTTTAAAACTCATAGCATTGAATCTCACAACATTGATAATGAATAAAATTGAGTAGTGTATCATCAAACATGTGATTGTTATAGTTTATTCTGTAAATCTGTATATAGTGTTTATTATGCCACTGTGTACGTGTGTTTGGGCCATACAGGTAGTGATGTAGACATTCTATGTACATTCTTTATGCTGATGGTGATACAGTATGGTTAGGAAATTACCTTTTTCTCACAGTAGTGCAAACTTGGAGTTGGTATATTTAATTTATGGGGGGGGGGTGGGGTTGCAGGGGGGCTTGCCCCCCTGCATAAACATAGTAAAACATGTGTGGTATATTTATCTTTGCTTTGCAGTTTTCGATGTTGTGAGATTTGATGTTATGAATTTTAGATGTTATGAATTTTTGATCATTTGGTCTCGCTGTTTTGCAGTTAGATGTTATGAGCTTTCGATTATATGAAGTGGAACCATATATATAAATATATATGTATGTCCACAGATATACAGATACTCATATGTAGACATATATATAAACCCATATATACAGCATCATATATATATCTGCACCTATATAGATATATATCTATATGCATGAGTCTACATATATACAAACAGACACACACACATATATATGTATGTAAATACATGTCACCTATATTGCCACCACAGTGCTGCATGCTATGAGCGAGGGAACTGCACACATAGCAATACACACAGATATATACAGCTGTAAGTGTGTGCAACATGGACGGGTATGTCACTTGTTTACCCCTTGTTGGGAACACATTGCCCTTGTCTGTGAAGTAGGGAATGGAAATATGGGGAAGAATGGTAGGTATATTTGTGGAGGTGGTCAGTGTTGGTAGATATAGAGGACAGCCTACAGGGGTGGTATATGACACATGTGGTGGGTAAACACCCTGGATGGTCTGTGTGGTCTGAGATGTGGAAGCCCCATGGGCCCCAATATGTAAACAATGGGAACAAGCCTCCCACCCATTGCTACTCACAACAGCAGTCCACGTGCCTGAAGGTGCCTGGCCTGGAGGCTAAGCAGTAGGAGCATGTGGACCCTGTGAACGTGTACTGGGTGCCTCAAGGTGATGTAGCACATCCCATGTGTGTCTGTGGAGCCTGCTATGGAACAGACCCTTGTGGGACAGGATCATGTCTGTGTGTGCCCCTAGGGGGACATCATCCCCTGAGGTGGTTCCACCTGAAGGTATTGCTGGACCAGTACACGAGGAGGCCCCAGGGTGGGTCCCACATGTGATGTGGCCTGGTAACATGGCCAGATGAGTTTGGAGAGGTGGTTCTGCTGGCAAATATTCCCTAAACATGCTATTGTGTCACTATTATAGAACATATGTGGGTAGTAGTAGTCTACACAATCCCGGAACATATCCAACAGCATGCATAGATATCCCCAATAACACAGACCAGCATTGACATCATCCACACAGGGAACATGACTACAAACACATAGCGCAAAAGTGTGGTACAATACAATATCTGTCCCACTGGTAGATAAGCTGTAGCCATACCTATTGAATTGTGTGTACAGTTTGTTGTCACTGCTATGGTGGGGGGTGACAGAGATGTGCATTAAGAACTATGGTAACCTTGCTGTATGAGTTGCTCAGACCTGTTTCCATCTTTATGTCTTTCAGGCAAGATGTCACATGGATGCCTCCCTGCTTATTCAGCAGCTGAAAATGACATAGTGCTGAACTATCTCATCCAGCACTACCCTGTCCGGTTTGGCCAGGCCACCCATGAGCAGCAGGAGCAGACTGCCCTATGGAACAACCTCGTCCACAGGGTCAATGATGTCAGACTGCACAACCGCAGTTATGAGCAGGTTCGGCATCATTGTTCTGATCAGCTTCACAATGCATGTCGGTGTGCTTCTGCAGTCTGGGGGGATCACCTCACAACAAGTGGGGGCCATGCTGTTCACCCCCCTGATACGTGTTGAGGAGTTCCTCGCCAGCCTCGTGGCACCTGTCCGTCCACACAGTCAACAACTGCCAGATACCATTGTGGAGGTGGGTGCTACCCACACACCGTCTGAGGGGCATGCAGGTAAGGCCACAGGGCACATCAGTAGACCACTGTTCCATATGTATCCACAGCTGTACAGGTAGATCATGCATATCTGACATGTCATATATATAGTTTGTTGCTGCATAGTAGTAATAAACAGATGTGCATACATGGTAGTATTGTGGAGGTATACTGTTCATGCACTGTAATGCTGCACCCACCCTGTAGCAATGCCACAGGTGTGGCCACTGTCTTCGCATCTCTCACACAGTTATGTAGGTCCCTCTGGTATACCACCAAGGCAGCAGCCTGTAGCTGGTGAGTATGGTTTATGTTGATGCTTGCCAATACACTGGGCATGTAATGGCTATGGTATATTCCATGCACACATCTAACACACCTATCCAGAATGCATGCTATACATGCTCACGAATTGTTGCTGTTAAATGCACTGCATCACATTGGTGACCATGATGGGATATTGGAAGGGTATGTCAGACACCTGCAAGATGACTAACATCCTGTCATTGCAAAATGTGTCCACAGGAATTAACATAATGGTGGGATACATGGCCTACATTAGGGACATGTGTGAAACATCACCCTTATACAGTGCAACAACAGTGTATCTACCAGTATTACAATGGCAACTGTTACAGATGTACACTATGGTATAACGTATTACTGTGGTCCACATTATTAGCTGGGACTAGGCTGTAACACGTGGTGTTCAGTGTATGGGACACTGCAAACTGACACACATGTGTAGGCCTTACTTGTCAAGCATCAGCAAAAAGGCTAAAGGTGGGGAGGGGGTGTCAGCATGACACACCAGTGCACTGCAGCAGGGATCCTAAGGATGCTAAGAATGTCTGTATCTACACTCAGTCAGGTTCAGGAACTGTGGCAGACATAACCCTACCCCCACAGCAATAGTGATGGCAGTGTGTGAACACCAAGGGATGTGCACATGAGTAGACCTTGCAATCATGCAGATTTGGGGGACGTGTGTAGGACAGACTGACCATACACTGGAAAATGCAGATGGCCCATGCTAGTATACCCCTGCCAGGAATAGTGACTGCTGTAGTACACATAATAATAGGTGCAACAAACCATCATGATAAGGGTGTGCACACATATGCACACACGGAGTGTATGCATCGTGGTCAGCATCCGCACACCTAACACATTACGTAGACACTGCATGTGAATGTACAGGACATATGTCACATATCGGGCTCATGTACTGTTAATATATGCAGTGATGTGGTCACATGGCAGATCAAGGAAGGGTGTGCCGTATCGGTAAGGGTGTGTACACTCCCCATAGCCATGGTATGGTCTGATGGTTGTCAGTGTAATAGTATTGGATTGGTTATACATGGTCCACTGATGTTGATCTGTAAACCAGACATCGGGCATTCACAAATGACATCTGTCCACATATCATCCCAGGTATGTGTTGCTGAAAAACTTAGGGACTGTGAGCATTAGAGTTGACATAACTGACACAGTACTACATATTCAGCAATGGGTTGTACACCTGTGAGGTTTGGTGAACAGTACATGGCAGGGTTGCAGAACAGAGGCACAGCAATACTGTATACATGGGTACAGTGGTATCCAGAGGAAGGGGCATCACCTACTAGCACAGCCCATGCATCACACACATGTATATTGTTGCTAGCATGGATTGACTATAGTTGCACTGCATGCTGTTGTGTACCATATGTTATGCATTTTGACAGATGGGTATTAGGAGAACTGTGTGTACTATATTTTTGCAACCTCACCTGTGTGCGTGTGTGTGTGTGTGTGTGTGTGTGTGTGTGTATGTGTGTGTGTGTGTGTGTGTGTGTGTGTGTGTGTGTGTGTGTGTGTGTGTGTGTGTGTGTGTGTGTGTGTGTGTGTGTGTGGTTATTTTGTCTGTAGGGTCACTCTGGTGAAGTGGAGGGAGGTTGATACATGTAAAATGTCCATGTGCATGTGTGTGTGTTCATGTGGGTGTCCCTGTGTGCACATGTGTGATTGTGGGGTTGTTCATATGGCAGTACTTCCCTTTGGGATCATGCAGTACATGGACATAGACTGACACATAACACACCAGGAATACTTGTCTGATATGTAATCACAGGACAGCCGATAGTATAATAAGGTCTGTAGCATGGAACATGCATTGGGAGGGAAAGTAGACACCAGGTATACCCTTAATATTGCATTCAGCAGAGAGGTGATCAACAACCCACGTATGCAGCACTACAGATGCATTCAGGAATTACTAGACAACACCAGAGAGTGTATCCATATATTACAGTTGTCACATGATAGGTTGATTGAGCAGCATATCTGGCATGTACTGAGCAACACTTACACATGACACTCCAGTGCATGACATTATGGAGTGAATGTAATAGCCCCTCACATATAGGGGCCATCCTTAGATGTCCAGACATACACAGGGTGAACACTGAATGACAGCAGTGAGGCCATGTAATACCACTCCACTCAGGTCAAGGAGGTAATGGAGTAACAGGTCTTGTGTTGCGATCACTTGTCTAGGCATTTAGAGGAATGATACGTTAATGAATGGTAGGGATGGCCATGGTGGTGCAGCGGTTAGTGTTGTTGCCTCACAGCAAGAAGTTCTCCAGTTCGATTCTTGGCTGGGTTGCCTTTTGTGCGGAGTCTGCATGTCCTCCCTGATGTCGCGTGGGTTTCCTCCAGGTACTCCAGTTTCCTCCCACATCCCAAATACATGCTGTAGGTGGATTGGACACTCTAAATTGGCCCTAGGTATGAGTGTGTATGTGCCTTCTCTGGAAGGTTAGGTGCTGGGCTGGCAACTCGACACTGTAAAAACTCTACTGCTAATCATGAGTGGACAGGTGATCCGCTGTGGCGACCCCTAACCGGGAAAAGCTGAAAGAAGAAGAAGAATATGTTAATGAGTGGTATTAATGGGTACATGTTATCAAGTGTGATGCAGGATGGGAAACTTATTGGAATAAACATGGGACTGTCTGTAAAGTAAAGGTAAGGTGGAATGTGTGTGTGTGTATGTGTATGTGTGTACTGTTATGCAATGCTGTACAGGTCTTAAAGTGTGTTTCTTGTTTTCCCCCACAGGTGGCGAGGTGGGTCAGGGTCCCTCCTGCATGCAGTCTGATGTTGGTATCCATACAGACACCGAAGATGATGATAGTACTGTTGAGGCAGAGGTGGGGTTGTCAGGGGCTGAAACAGCACCATCATTTGACATCCCCCTCTTAGCTACCCAAACTCCGCACACAGTTTCAGTGCCTATACATACCCCATCACCAGTGGCCATAGCAGAGGGACAGCTGGAGGTTGGTGGCAATGCACAAAAGAGTGTGGTATCCATGCCTACTGTGTCTGGTCACAGCAGGCATAGCCGGATGTCCGGCAGGGCACCACATAGCCAGATGTCCCAGGGTGCTCATGGTAGGGCCGCTGGTCATCATGCCCCTGGCAGATGCGCCATACCTGGTACCACCAGGCACATGTTTCAGGCTATCATGGGGCACAGGCATGTATGGAACTGTACACCAGACAGGACCTGAGGCTGCAGAGAGCTGCTCTCACATCTGCAAGCGACAACTTCCATTAACTGTCTGGTGCCCTCCGTGCTCATACCAAGGTCATGGATAGACAGTTTGGTGAGATGATGGGCCTCATTGACCATGGTTTGTCTGTGCTTGAACATGTGGTGGGAGTGTGTCGATGGCCACATGGATGTAGGCCAGCAACACCAACAGCTGGCAGTCAACGTGAATGTGCTAGGACACCAAGGTGCTCCCTGTATTGGCAGTACTGGCCCCAGCATTGCAGCCCCTGCAATGCTGGGACTAGTACTGCTAATACGGGGAGCGCCTTGGTGCTGTCCACACCACACCACACCATGCCACGAGCATGTGGTCCTGGCCAGTCCCAGGAGGGACCTGGTTCCAGCAGACATCTGTCATCATCAGGGGAGAGTAGCACATCAAAGCCTGTACCTGGACATGCCCATGGAACCCTGGGCAGGCACAGTCCATGTGTTTGTGGCTGGAGGCGCTGAACTGCACATCCTGCCAGGTATGGTCTGCAGCTGTCCATAAACACCTGTATAGGGCAGCCACATGGCAGAACTGTGTGCATGCATACCCACACACTATACAAACACACCTAGGGTAATCCCATACCTACACACACCACATCACCATGCCCAGTTCAACTTATTACACCCCTCACCCACACACATGGTGTCAAATGTATGGCCCACCCTCAGCCTCTGGCAAACCAACAACACACCCTGTGCATATGACGATACCTGTGCCACATCCCTGTCATCCATAACATCGATGCAGGGACAGGCTAATATGGTTCTGATGCACATGGTGACTGTACTACAGTGTACCAAAGTACAGCAGTGTAACATGTTGTCAGGAGTAATGTTTAATGCATACATGTCAGGTAGTGTAGCCATCCAGAAATGATGCATTATAACTGTTAGTAACACTGGTTGATTGTGGTCTCCATAATGTTATCCATTTGCGTTGTAGTTTACATGTGTCAGCAGGATGATGGACTGCAGTCATATTCCACAAGGGATATGGCACTGTGGTGACACCATGGCTGTGACATATTTGGGGTACAGTTGAACACATATCACAGGTTTGCATAACAGTTATTGCTTGTGCCACATGGACAGGTGACCCACTGGGGACATGTATAATCTGCAACATGATGTAGACCCATCCACATACATGCACACTGTTACTTGGCAACACTGGGACTAGACCTCTACCTAGGTATGTAGTGCTACTGAACTGTGTGGCTTTCATTGCACACAACACACAGCGTGTAGGGTGAGGTGTGTTTCAGGTTACATGTTACATGCAGAACATCTCCAGAGATGTACAATATGCTAATGGGGGATGTAATGGTTGTATATGGACAATACATAGTGTGACATACCATCATATACACATTAACAGACACATAACAGGCAGACACACATCTGAGAGACCTGGGCATATCAGTGCTAACTAACTTGTTCATGTGTCCAATGTGTTACAGGAAGGCTGCATACAGCACATGCATAACTGGCCTGGACTGTGGTATCAGTTACCAGTATGATTGATGGTGACAGTGGTCACCATAAAGCAGTACATGGGATATATACCAGGTGTAAAATGGTTTAATGGCAATGTACACAGCACCCACATCCCCCAGTGGATATTGTACTCCCTGGAACCCATGATGACACTCTGACATACCCACCATCACACATTGCCCATGAGTACAATACAAACCATTCTATATCCCAATAGTGGTACTACAGGGATATGCATCTAATGCACATGTCACAGGCATAGTAGGGTGTTGCATTGTCATGCCTCACCTAAGGGCAGCAGCAACACTATCTGTACTACTGTGTGGCAATGTGTATAGGTTTATAGGTAGGTACTAGGCTATTGGCCCTAGAGTCTACGTAAGCCTAGCCAGCAAGGTTCCCTGGCTTACGTCAGCCAAGAAAATTATTTTCCTGTGCCACTGTTGAGCAGAGACACAGAAGTGATCCTCGGGGTGTATTTCTTATTTCCCATCCACTCATCAAGATTTTTCTTGAAGAGTGCTAATAAAGAACTTTGCTTGACATAGATGGGTAGCCTGTTCCCGTGTATGGGAAGTCTCGGGACAGGAATCTATCCCTCCAGCATGTCCTGTTTATTGTGGTGACAAGGTTTAGGTCCCCAGAACGTGTAGCTCAAAGGGATTGGGATTTCTTTAGGTGTAACATGTCCAACAGCTCTGGGTTTGACATAGCTTTATATGTTAGACAGAGATCACCTTGGAGTAGGCGATATGCTACGGAGTAAAGCTGGAGTTTGTTAAGGCGGTCAGTGTAGAGCATTTGTTTGAGGCCAGAAATCCTCTTTGTGAGGTACTTCTGTGGCCTTTCCAGCTGCTGCAGATGTCTTGTGAGGTACATTCCAAAAGGGGCATTGTACTCTATAATGGGTCTAATGAGTGTCAAGTAGAGGGGAACAATGACCTCTTTTTTGCTGGATTAGAACCCTTTTATGATGAGGTGTGCCATGTAGAAGGACTTCCTGACTACTGTGGCGATGTGACTATCAAAGGAGAGACTACTGTTCATCTGGGTCCCAAGGTCTCTTATCGCACATTCTGTGTTAAGTAGATTGCTGCCTATGTGGTAGTTCATGGGTACAGAGTTTTTACCAAAGAGGATGACACTGCACTTTTTGGCATTGAGCTTGAAGCCATGGCTCTGACACCAGGCATCTGTCTCAGCGAGGCCCTTCTGTAGGATGTCCACATCATTTGGGGACTTGACTATGGCTCCTAGTTAGCAGTCATCTGAGAACTTTGTTAGCCAGAGACCTTCTGTGTTAGCCTGTACTTCAGAGAAGTAGATACCAAACAGGAGAGGTTCAAGGACAGAACCCTGTGGTACTCCACTTGTCACTGATTTGAGGTCAGATTCCGAGTCTGCAACTTTTACAGTGTGGGTTCTGTCAGTGAGCCAGTTGGCAACCCATCTTGTGATGTAGGGATTTATACCTAGTTTAGTGAGTTTAGCTATAATTCCAGAATGGGGCATTGTGTTGAAATCCTTGGCGAGGTCAAGATAGGCAGTGCGAACCACCTCACCCTCATCTATGGCTTTGGTGACTGCCTCAAAGAAGTCGATCAAGTTCAGGAGGCATGAACTGCCTTTCACAAACCTGAACTGGGTGGGATCCAGAGTTTGGAGGTTACCAATGTCTTTCTTTATGAGTTCCATGATGATATGTTCCATGGCCTTGCAGGCCAAGCTCGTCAGGCTAATAGGGCGATAGTTCCCAGGATCAGTGGTGGCTCCCCCTTTGTGGAGTGGGATAACTGTTGCTGTGCACTATTCAGTGGGCACAAAGCCTGATGCGTGGCTATTATTGAACATGGTGCTTAAGTGGGGAGCCAGTTTGGTCTAAAGTTCATGTAAAACGCAGCCTGGGATGTTGTCTGGTCCCATGGATGCTGTGTTTTTGGCTTTAGAGAGTGCAGCTTTTATCTGCGTAGTTGTGATTACAGGGACTCTGCATTCTTCCTGTAGAGATATGGGCCCTTTAGGGGGTGAGGAGGGGTAAAGTTAGCACTGAACCTATCTGCCAGAATGTATTGTAATAGGAGTATATGGCCTTGGAATGCTGTACCCTACAGATATACAGACATGCACACATACACACACTTGCTAGAACTCAATGGGTATCCCATGCCTATTGACCCATTTGTACAACACTGTTGTGCTGGTATGGCAAGGCTTGTGTAGCCGGTAGGGAGAGGAGCATAACAGGGTACATGTAATGTCTGATACAGCAGCAGCCACAACTGACTATGGCAATGGGTGTTGCAGTGGTTGTGAAAGCCCTCATGGAATTCCCAACTACAGGTGTACTAACACACAGACACTGCTATCCTCAGTAATGCACACATACATGTGTCAGTACAGGAGTGCATTACTGCAGGTGGTCATAGCTGTGTACCTGGCTATTGTCCATGGAGGGTTGGGTTGTGAAGGGGATGTGTGTACAGTGGTATCATGCCACCTGCCATGTGCCAGCAGGACTCTATCGACAGACACCACTGTGGTGACCCTCAGGGTGAGAGTGACATGCATTAGCCAATCCTCTGGGTGCCACCTGCACATGGCCACTGAGGTGATCCAGTTGACATGTATGCAACATGCATTACAACACATCGTTAGTGTCTGTGATGGAGACCTGTACCCAAGCATGTTCTGTTGATTGTGGTAGTGTAGTAGAGGTACCAGTGGCATGTGGTATGTACACGGTGTTGTTACCTATATGTGACAGTTATTACACAGCTGGGCAGACATGTCAGTGTCAATCAAGCATAGGTTGCCTGCACATTTCCCAGCTGGATACCTGCCATCTGCACATCTGTACAGGGACTGACAGTCATCAGCTTGGCAAGTAGCTATGCAGTAGGATGTATGTATCTACAGATAGACGTTTGACAACAATATGTATGCCATAACTACATGTTGGAAGCCCTCACTAACATGTGCTATACAGACGGTAGGCTACAGTTACATTCCACATGTCAGATCATTATCCAGTAGGAGATATATACTGTGACACAGCTCACACACCAGGAACACAACAGGGAGGCCTCAGAGTCCAGCTATTACTGCAGGGGTGCTTGTTGTCAGTACTACATTTAGAACTTTACTTTCCTGGGAAAGCACTGTCAACAATAGTACCGCTATGATACACTACATGCCAGTGTGACAACATGTACCCTGGGTTATTACCCCTGTGTGTCACACATTCACATGGATAACAGTGCTGTACAGGTCTCATATACTTGTGTGCCCCAGATATGACACTCACACCCCTTGCTACTGTAATGATAGCACATAGGTGCATGTATTGTACATGGCATTACATACACTTATTACAGATGTCATTGCCCTGCTATGTTATCAGACTGGGTGGTGAGAACTGGTTACCATGGCTAAGACATACTTAGCAGGTGTCAACATTGCTCCAATTTAACAACTAAGCAGATTTGTGCACTGGTAAGCGAAGCCCGCACATGTAAGCGCCGGTACGTTTAACCATACATTAGCACTGCTTAGCTTAATGCAAACCCACACAAACCTTCTTAAAGCTGCTCAAAACTACCTTAACCACTCTGTATCCGACAGCCCTTGTTCTGCCCAGCAACAAAATAAACAGCCCTTGCATGTTTTGAACCCAGGACACTACAGTCACAACAGTTAACCACTACGCCATGAACACTGTGAAGACAGTTGCTGTTTTTCCAATATATCTGTCAATACACATATTGATTAGTATTGAACAATCGCTTTTACTTCCACAATTGTGTAGTACAGTTATACCTATTTATGTTGACATATTTGTAGATATCTATAACTATATGTGCATACATATCTATTCAGATATACCTATTACTGTCGATATATATGTAGATATCCATAAGTATATGTGTATATGTATCTATATCTGTATATGTGTAGACATATAATATATTGCTGTACATATGCATATATCTGAGTGTTTATATGTATGCATGCATATATATACATATATATATATATATATATATATATATATATATAATATATATATATATATTTATATAGATATATGTGTGTACACACACACACACACACACACATATATATATATATATATATATATATATATATATATATATATATATTCATCTATGTATGTAGATATGTATATGTGTATTTATCTGTATAGATATATGGATAAATATATATACATACATGTTCACCATATGTCCAGAACATGGAGTAAAGTCCTACGTCAGGCCCAATAGTCCCAACCTCTTAGTGCAAGGGGATGTCATATATGTATTGCAGGTATATATGTAGACTCTTGCTACTGTAATAGGGCTTGTCTTAACAGACATGTTGTGTGTGGGAGGTCACATCTGCTTTTAACATGTGCGCCATTGGCTACTGACAGACATCCTAGGGACATCATAGTACAGTACCACTGCTAGCACAGTAATGATCCTGTGGACTACAGCAGATCTATGACCAATATATGTGGACAGTCTGGCAGCTGTAGTCAGTCCAGAGGTGTACACATATCCCCTTCATGCGAGACATGTGGACCACACCCCCCCAATGTGGATGTTAATAGCCATGTACATGGGTATATCACGTAAATACTGGACTACATATGCCCACACAGTTTATGCATGCACACATGCCAGTCTGTCCTGACACATAATACCTGGTGGTACAGGGGTCACATGGCCACATACTACCCAGTAGTTAGTGACATACATCTGTATAGAATCCCACTGCTTTGTCAGAAATATACAACAGTTATGGTGGCCTGGCAGCAATATGTCTTGCAAATAACCGGACATATCAGCACACTGGTTAATTACACTAGTCTGCTAGAGATGTCACAAAGCACTGTGCAAACTACAGGCAGACTGCCACAACACTGGACTACATTTTGCATGGGGGAATACACATGTACCTGCGATTATAGCAGACTCTACATGCATGTCATAGCACAGAGTAACAGACACCTGTGTGAAAGTACATACCCACAACCAATGTAAACACAGCCACAGTCACATATGGTACACAAGCTTAATATGACACTATATGGAATGTCTGATAAACACCATCCTCATATGTGCCACTCACATACTGACCCTACATACACTGGGACATGGCACTGTGTGGTCTGATGGCTGTCTGTGGTATGGAACGTGTGTGTCTGGCACTACAAACATGTGAGCCAATAGGGTACCATGCACTGGAGCAGCATGTAACATCAGATAGAACAGGACCAACAACAATGGCATCTACGACAGTCTGTGCACAGCCCAAGGTACGTATGCGCAATACACATACTGTCAACAATCACCCTAAGTACACAGAGCCCAGTATTGTACACACAACCAAAACATGCCAAGCTATGTCCTCAGAAACAACCCCTAGTATACATAATATGTCTAGCAGTCTGATATCTGACTGGCTTGTTATCAGGTATGATGTCAGTAAATAATGGTGTACAGGACATATGCACCTCTTACTGCATGACATATGTACAAAGGTTCAAACAAAGTAAAAAGACAAACTAATACCAAAAAATGTGCAGGAGTATCCAACAGACTCGGGATAGCACGAAAAACACAATGTTGTTTATTAAATGAAGTGCTTTTCGTTGCCGTGTTACAGCAACTTCATCAGATAATCACACTCAAAATACCTTACAAGTTTAAATAGTAAGTAAACTGATCACATGATCAACAGTCAGCTGTTCTTTAAAAACGTCACATTACAAATCAAAACATCACATCAAGTAAAATAAATAAAATAAATTCCTCTCGTAATTTAACTGAATTTAAATCTAGAATCTAGAAGTAATAATAAGAACTTCTGTTTATAACCAACGAAGTTCCCGCTCACCTCAAACACTGAAAATATTTTTTAAATAACTAATTAAGCTTATTAAGCTTAATATTCAAGCATATAAATTCCCAAAAATTATTAAATTCTATTACTGCTAAAATATTAACCTTAAATAAAACACTACCTTATCTATCAGCTGTTTAACTACAAAAAAATAGTAAATAACAGCTTAGTTATGATTTCTTTAAATGTGTAATAACATCACTCTCATAAGTGAGTTTGTAACTATAAAACGTTATGCTGTCTATTTTAAATTAAGCACCCTGTCATGTTAAACTATACAGGTTAGTTTAACCAAAGATGTCATGTACGTACGGAAAAACATTCTTTCAAGATGTATATACTGAAGAATACTCAACATGTACGTTGTACATTTGTACAACCATGGTACAATATTGCACCAAACATTCACAAGTCAACCTGTTGTATTCTACCTTATCAGACTTCTGAGCTTTAAAAGACAAGCAATATTACAAGTGTCATTAAGTTCGGGGCTTGAAAAGGCATTGAGCCTAATCTGCCAGGCCAATTCTCATTCTTCGAGTAATAGATTAAAAGGACCATCTCTAGAATCCATGTTTACTTGATCAATCGCTTTAAATAAAAATTTATGGTTTTCATTTAAATCTAGGTGTCTACCTAGAGGGTTCTCCTGTTTATTAGTCTCGATGGCATAAGTGTGTTCATAAATTCTTGTCGCGGAGCCTATGCTCAGTCTTCCCCACATAGAAGGCTGAGCAGAATTGACACCTGGCAACATAAACAACCTGTTTAGAATTACAATGAAATTTGTATTTCATCTTGTATTTCCTCCCATTAATACAAAAACTCTCACCAAGCTCCATAAATTTACACATTCTACAATACCCACATGTAGTTCATAGGTTAGTACTAGGTTAATTGCCCCTTGTGGGCCATTTTAAGCCTAGCCAATTACCCCACATGAGAATCAAACCCTGCACCTTGTGTTTGCCAGGTAAACACCTTAACCACTAGTCATCCCAATTTGTTTAGTTAAACATGGTGCTGCCTTCCTTTCAAGGGGGTTCTTAAGATTAGGTCCTTTCTTAAATACTAGTTTAGGGAGATCCCCAAATTTGTTGATCAGGAGTTTATCATTAGTGATAAACTCCCAATTTTTATACAAAATAAATCTAACTGTGTCACTGTCCTTACTAAAGGTAGTAATAAAACTGATTCTGAAGTCCTTGTAGGTTTAATTGGCTTGCATTTGTTCAGTTATAAGCATCTGAGATACTATGGACTCTGAGTCCGGTCTATGGACAATACTATTGTATGATGTTCTTCCACTTAAAATAGGTTTAATCAGTCTTATATGTCTCTTATAAGTTACCTCTGCTACTAGGGACTGTACTAAACAAATAGGGTAACCCCGCATTTGGAACATTTTACTCAACAGTATACATTCATCATTGAAGTCAGATTCTAATGTAACCATCTTGGCTGCTCTAATGAGCTGGCCCTTCACTATAGAGCGTTTTTGGTGAAATGGGTGACAGCTCGAAAAGTGAAGGAACGAATTAGAATACGTGTCTTTTCTGTGAATTCATGACACGTATCTATTATTGATGACATCTTTAAACAATTTACAATCCAAATAATCTATGCACATAGTGCTGAAGTTAAATGTAAACTTAAAGAACTCCTTAGCAGAGTTCAAGTAAGACACGAATGATTGAGCCTGATGTTCACTACCATGATAAATCACAAAAATGTCATCCAAAAAATGTGTATAAAAGGTAAGGTTCACTCTTTGTTCACTGTTCTTAAAATGAATTCTTTTTCCCAGTATGCCATCACTAAATTTGCAAAAGTGGCCCCACAGGGTGAACCTATAGCCACCCCACAGTTTTGTAAGTAGAACTCATTATTGAAAATAAAATAATTAACTGTAAGAATAATATCCAATAAAGTTTCTATGGTGTAAATCTCCTGAGTTGGTGCATTTTTAGATTTTAACATAAGACTGACCCATTCAATCCCATCCAAGTGTGGGATTGAAGTGTAGAGGTCCTTGACATCAATAGTGAGAAAGTTGTCATCTCCATTAAAGACCAAATTATTTATCTTTTGTAAAAATGACCAAGAATCTCTACAAATCTGGGGTTCAGTCTGAAGGTATTTTTTTAAAATAGTGTCTACTACTTTAGCACAAGTATATGCAATTGAGCCTCTTCCATCTATTAAAGGTCTCATAGCTGGGTGGAGTGAATCTTTATGCACTTTAGGAATGCCAAACATAACTGGGGTCCTAGGCCAGAGTAGTGTCATATAGTTAAAGGTGTCAATATCTATCATTGATTTAATGAATAAATCATTGAAATACCCTTTTATGTGGTTGTATGCTATGTTTACTTCATTCAATGAGGTTTTTGAATATACTTCACTAGATAACAAAGTTTGCATTCTTTTGTTATAATCAGCCTGGTCGAATATAGCCACCCCCCCCACCTTTATCAGGCTTGACTACTCTAACTTGCGATGTTCTTAACAATTGCAGCATTGATTGCTCTTCCAAAGTAACATTAGTCTTCATGTTGGGTAAACCGGACCTCAAGGCATTGGAAAAATGTCTGAAGTCCAATTCACACACATGTTCGAAAGTCCTTAATGTTGGATTTAAAGGAGGATTAAACGTACTTGGGACCCTTAACTCTTGATTAAAGTTGGCAGTATTACCAAAAAGTACAGTCAAGTTCAACTTCTTCACAAACAATTTTAAGTCCATTATTAATTGGACCAAGTTCGAAGGTCCACTTGGGACAAAAGTGTTGCCCTTTGCAAGTAAATTAGTAAGCACAGGGTCTATCCTCATAGAAGAATAATTAAAGATGTTAAAGTCCCCTGTCAAGTTTGTAACAATGTTTACTGTATGGACATCTTCATTGACTATCTTTTGAACTTGCTGTTGTGACGTTTGTTCTTTTGATTCCGATTGTAATATTTCTTCGGAATGGCTCCTATATGGCTGACCTCTTGAAAATTTGGATTTGCCGTACTTCGCCCATTCCCATTGTGTTGGTCGATTATGGTACAATTATATCTACAAAGGTTGACAGACTTGTGGCTGGAGCTACGAACACTGCCCCAATATTGGCATGTTGCTGTGATAACCTCATACATTTACTGTCGTACCAGGGTTTGTTGTGACATATGTCCTATTATGGATATCAAGTCAGTAACTCTCATGGCTGTCACCATGTACTGACTGCAATCCTCACACTATGCTTCTGCAGTTCTCATATAGGTGTTTTGTGAGTAACACAAGAAATAAAAGGCTCCACACACTGTCCAGTCTGCAGATGACCCTACAGATGGGAATTTCCTCAAACAGATAGCACTGTCATGACAGGTATTAAAACATGTAGACCAGCCATACCCAGACACACCCTGTTAAACTGACATTACTCCAAATGCAGAATTACAACACTTACATTCTGTAGTCATGTCAGGCACATCCCCATACTATGTGTTGGCCTGTTTCCACAGTGTATGTTGTTAGAGGGAAATCCCAAATCCATCTGTGATGATGTCTGACAAAGAGCTAAATCCTGCTCCCAGTGAATGAAAAGGCTCAACACCAACATGATGTTCCTAGATATTGGAGTGTGTTTCCATGCAATTGGCTATGGAAATGTTACCACAGCTGTTCCATATGCAGTCAGCTAGAGGAGGGCTGTAATTCGTGCAGAGGCCATCAGCTGATCATGAGCATCACTTACAAAACACAAGCTGCAGCCTAAGCAAAGCATGTGTAGTTCTCCACATCCACCAGAGAGGGAGTGAGAGAGACAGACAGAGACAAAGTAAGTCAGGGGGTGGGAGAGTAAAACTAAGCATGTTTATGTCACACTCCTACCAGTACAGTGTTTCAACACCTTTACTGACTATGTATTGCTATCACATGTCTATGCAGTTATTGCATGCACCACATAGCTTACATGTTAAGGAGCTATCCAAACGTATATGTGATGCTGAACGACATCTGGAACAGTGATATGGTAGTGATACAGTATGTTTAGTACACTTGCCTGTCCACATGAACAGGTGCCAGCATCAACACAGCCATACTCTCTCTGGGACTCACACACATTGACATACTTGGCAGGGTCAGGAATACACTTCCTAACTAGTTAGTTTGCCACAATACGGTAATGTGCAGGTATCACATGCACCACAGGGGTTATCCAGAGGTTATATGGGCAAAGGATATGTGAAGGTGTCTGACATCAGACAGCATGCTTCAGTATGCCAATGTGAATTGTAGTGAGTGTGAATGTGGTTGAAAGCATTATACACCACACACACAGACACAGGGTGACAGTACTGATATGCATGGGTGCATTGTTTCATGGGTGTATAGTGGTTGACTGTACCAGAAGGCTATACAAGGCTAGGTGAAGGGTATACCTTGGCATCAGGCCACATCACAATGGTCTGCAGTGTGGCTCAGGGGTGTAGTGTCTGGATTAGCCCACACAGGTGGGTATTGTATTCACTATCCAGTCACCTGGGTAACTATTGCTGTGCAATGCTTGCTATGTATGTGTTCTGTAGTCCATGACATGGATGATGTCTGGGATGTGCACATCTCCCACATGCATGTACAGTGACGTGGAACTGTACCTGGGGTGTCTGGCCCATGTTGTGTACACAGATTGTTATCATCAGATGTGCTAGTCCTGGCCTCATGTGGTAGGAACTGGTAATGGGCAGCAGGTTGACCCTGCCCCTACATTGATAGCATGATACAGGTATTCCCTGGTATCAGTGGCATCTGTCTATACAGGGCATGTGTTTAAGGCATGGTATGTCCTTTGTGAGTCACATTTGATGGCACCACAGGTGTTGCAGGCATCCAGTGGGGAACATAGTGAAGGCGCACTGTCTCCATGTACGTGCCTATTGTATTGATGGGCAGGGTGCCATGCCCTCTATAGTCCACTGCAATCACACCATGTTTACTATCTGTGGGAAATATGCAGGGCACTACCAACATAGTGATTGTTGCGTAGGCAAGTGTGTTTGTGTATGAGACACGGGTTGAGAGTGTTCTCTGGGTAATACAAGGGTTTCTGACTTTGTTCAACAGGCCTTGATGTCACATGTAGGGGTATGGATTGGCACCCCAGCCTCTCGGCTATTTCACATCTGTTATCCTTGTAAGGTGGACATTGTGACATATAATAGGGCCACCATATAAGAAATTTGCAAAAACTGCTCCACAATGAGTCCAGTTGTTACACACTCACAGCCACCTTCACACAGGATAAGAATGACAAACACAGACACACACACACACACACACACACACACACACACACACACACACACACACACACACACACACACACACACACACACACACACACTTGCCATGTCTGAGATTAGAACTCCTACATAACTAGTTTATTACACTAAAACATTACGCAGTTATAGGACATGCCACAGAGATTACTGGAGTACTCTTTCCCCAAAGGTGTATTTCACTGGGAATGACAGCAGCAGGCTTGCCAAAGAAGGTCAATGGAGGTTGTAGTGACTCTGAATGGCCTCAAAAGCATTGCACTCTACACAGACAAAAAAACACACACACCAACATCCACACTTGCCATGTCTGGTAAGATAACCCCTACCAAAGTACTATATCACACTACAGCATTACACTGTTACAGGACACGCCACAGGGATTATTGGAGTACTTCTTCCCCAAAGGTGTATTTCACTGGGAATGACATCAGCAGGCTTGCCAAAGAAGGTCAATGGAGGTTGTAGTGATACTGTGAATGGCCTCAAAAGCATTGCACCCTACAGAGACAAAGAAACACACACATGCAATGTCTGGGAATAGAACCCCTACCAACATACTATATCACACTACACTGTTATAGGATGCACCAAAGAGATTACTGGAGTCTACCTTCCCCAAAGGTGTATTTCACTGGGAATGACATCAGCATGCTTGCCAAAGCAGGTCAATGGAGGTTGTAGTGACTGTGAATGGGCTCAAAAGCATTGCACGCTACAGAGACAAAGAAACACACACACATGTCATGTCTGGGAATAGAACCTCTACCAAAGTACTATATCACACTACAGCATTACACTGTTATAGAACACATCACAGAAATTACTGGATTACTTCTTCCCCAAAGATGTATTTCACTAGGAATGACATCAGCAGGCTTGCCAAAGAAGGTCAATGGAGGATGTATCAGCAGGCTTGCCAAAGAAGGTCAATGGAGGTTGCAGTGACTGTGAATGGCCTCAAAAGCATTGCACCCAACACAGACAAACATCCACACTTACCATGTCTGGGAATAGAACACCTACCAAAGTACTGTATCACACTACAGCATTACACAGTTGTAGGACATGCCATGGAGATTACTGGGCTACCCCTTTCCCAAAGGTGTATTTTAAAGTGAATGACATCAGCAGGCTTGCCAAAGTAAGGCATTTGAAAAGTAGTGAGCGTGACTAGCCTAAAAAGCATTGCTCCCTACACAGACAGTTGCCATATCTGGGATTAGAATTCCTGTCTTACTAGCTTATCGCACTACAGCATTACATAGTTATAAGACACACCACAGAGATTTTTGGGCTACTCCTTTCCCAAAGGTGTATTTCAAACTGATTGACATCAGCAGGCTTGCCAAAGTAGGGCATTTGAAATGTAGTGAGTGTGACTAGCCTAAAAAGCATTGCTCCCTATACAGACAGAGACACACACACACACACAGTTTCCATGGCTGGGATTAGAACACCTAACTAGGTTATCACACTACAGCATTACACAGTTATAGGACACACCACAGAGATTACAGGAATACTTGTTTTCCAAAGGTGTATTTCAGCGGGAATGACATCAACAGGCTTGTCATAGTAGGCCTATGGGGAGGGCAGTGTGTGTGCATGGGCCATAACCCATTCATCTAGAGGTAGACACACCACACTCAGGCAAATGCAGGTTTATATTCCGCAGGTACGTGTATACAACTGCTAGATGACTACTGCCTTGTACAGTCATGTTGCACAGCTAGCACTTGAAACACAGAGTCTGTATTGCTGAGGGATAACAGTGGCTAATTTTTGCAGTGAGTGACATTTACACATCGTGTGGTTGTAGTCATTTGGCTGTGTGCTGGGTGGGACAGGCCTCATGGTGGAAGGCTCTTAGTCACTGTCACTCTCTTCCACACATCTGTGCATGTGTACTTTTGACATATTATAGTGTGTTGTCCTTGGATATATGTGTGTATTCCTATCCAATGTGTGAAAGCATGACTGGTGCATACTGAGGAGTGTATGCACTAATATCTGCAATGGTCAGATATATATGGTCCACTGTTATTGGCAGACATGGGCTTCATTTGTTTAAGTGAGTGAGCATGCCCAGTATGCCCTTCTGTATTGGATGTGTTGTTCCAGTCCAGGTAGTTTGTACTCCAGTGCAGACCTTTCTGTTCTACATCTACAGCTAGCAAACTGTTTCTGCAGGATATCTGTTGATCAGTTGGCAATATGGGGTCAAACTCTGCAAGGGATAGTGGGTTACTGTAGGTGATTGTGCCTGTGCTGCTTCTGCTACATGGTACTGGTGTTAGCAGAGATATCCAGACATGTGTAGTGTTATACACTGTGATGTTTTATGTCCTCAAGTACTGTCAGGGGGACATTTCTGTTCACAGTGATGTCCTGGGGAACACAGGGTGAATGCAACTGTGTCCAGTATTGTGGTAAAATGCCTACATATTCATGGAAAGTTATGCCATTCTGGAGAGGGAGCTGCAGGCACTTGCTGTTGGGTCTGTGTATCCAGTTCAGCACCTTGGTACAGTGATGGCAGAGGATCCCATACTTGCACATCCATCGACTTGACAGTATGGCCTTATCTTGCTGTGACAATACCTCACAGCTGTACAGATTTACACAGGTTACCCAGAGGCAGGGGTCATAAGTCAGGACATTACCTCTATTGTTTTGTATGGGCAAGTTTATACCCACTTATTTTTGTGTTTGTAGTCAGGGATAGTATGTGCACACGGATGTGTGTCAGAGTTTGCACATTCCATGCTGCCCATGCTCCCACCCCCTCTGTTATTCTATCCTCTTCCATACATTATGCATACATTCTCTGATACTTTCCCTGTAGTTATCACTTCATCACAGCTGTGTTTTGGTGTTGGTCCACAGTTCATGCAGTGGAACATGGTGGACATATTACTGTGGTTTGTCCACATGGCCTTGCATATGGCTTATGTGGAGTGTGTTATGTTGTTATTTGGGTGTCCACGACATAACATACATTAGCAGTATGGGTGAGACACAGGCCTTTGGCACAGGCCTGTAGGGCATTTGGTGGTGATGCAGGCCAGCTGTAGCAGGCCATTGCATTCTGTCAGTCCTACAGTCCCAGATTGCCATACAGTATATTCCCCTGGGGTGAGAGGGTAGGTGTGCTTGGTGTTCATGCTAATACTTTCTATCGGTATTGATCAGGTGGTGTGGATGCTGGGAGGGTGCTGTTTACAGCTAGGGACACACCTGGCATGGGACACCTGCATTGCATGCTGCATTCTTTTGCTATTGCCATACACAGGTGGGGGGTCATATTGTACCCATTCCCAACAGCAGGGATAAGACCAGAGAGATACCTGTGAGTGGTGTTTGAGTGAGCTGGGTGCATGTGTGCTATGAATACTACTGTCATCTGACTCACGGATATGCATGGGGCATTCCAGTTATGCTGGCTTATGCAGGGACATCAGTCATTTCCCAATACACCAGTCCTATCACCTTTGTGATCTGCGAGTGTTCGGCCAGACGACATCGGTATTCCCTACTACAAGCCCAGATAATGTGATGCATACCTGTATGTACAATTCCAAGGGTGTGTCCATTTCATGGTTAGACATTATATACTGTATGTCTGGGGTACTTTTCCCTCTGTACTGCTTGTATATTTAGCCCAACAGTCATGCCATGTCCATCTTTCAGATAGTGACACATATTACTGCCATACATTTACAATGGCTTACTGCTAGCGTGTGTTATACTATGGAGCATTGTCCTTGGCACTGCAGTTGTGAGGACTTGGCCCTGTCATTGGCAGTAGTGGGCAATGGCCAGCAGGTCAAACCTCAACATACATACATACTGACCACTCTCACACGGTATGAAACACACACCAACCTAACACACGCATACCTGCATATTGTACAAATGCTACAATCTATCCTGTTACCTTGGCCACCTCAGGTCATCTGTGCTCCACTGGTATTATACCTACACATACATGTGCCTACATGTCTACATCAGATTGGAGGGGGGCACACCTGACTGTTACTACATTTCTACATAGGATTGGGGTGGCACACCTGACTGTTACAATGTGTCTACATCGGATTGGGGGGGCACACCAGACTGTTACTACATTTCTAAATAGGACTGGGGGCACACTTGACTGTTACTACATTTCTACTTAGGATTGGTGGGGGTACACCTGACTGTTTCTACATTTCTACTTAGGATTGGGGGCACACCTGACAGTTTCTACATTTCTACATAGGATTGGGGGTACACACCTGACTGTTACTACATTTCTACTTAGGATTGGGGGGACCCATCTGACTTTTAACAACATGTCTACATCAGATTGGAGGGGACACACCAGACTGTTGCTAAATTTCTACATAGGATTGGGGGTGGGGAACACCTGACTGTTTCTACATTTCTACACAGGATTGGGGGGCACACTTGATTTTTTCTACATTTCTACATAGGATTGCGGGGGGGCACACCTGACACTTGTACACATTTGCTATGACTGTACTGGTATGTCAGGCACTCCATTTCATTCTGTATTCTAACCTATCATGCTGACTAGAGGCATATCAGTGTACTAAAGCTCTTAGGTTTGATTGACCTACATATCCGTTTCTGACTTCCTACCCTTCAAAACTAACATCCCACTGCCTGACCTGCTGTAGTCTGTTTGTGTAGACCCAGGGGGGGAGGTTACCCATAGCCATCATTCAGAGGCCTTAGCACAGCCTTTGTTTGTGTTTGTTTACACCTGTCATGCTGGCTGAGACTGTTGTTGGGTATGTGAACCTCCCTGACTAGCATGTGTGTGTCATATGGACACACATGTGGCCCAGCACATTTCTTGCAGTGGGTTTTGTTGCCATGTGTAGTACCGGCTACTATGGTAACACCAGTATTTGTTACAGATTTCATGGTGCCACTATAGGTGTCTACTATCTGCTAGCATCCCATTCAGCCACCCAATTCCCTTGCATGCTCACATCCATACCATAGATACAAGTAACAACACATACTATTCCACTTGGCAATTGGTAAGGAGATTGACTTACCTTGTGGCTGTGCCAGTATTGAGTATGGTGCTGGAGGGCAACCTATGTCAGATGCACATAGTACACTCCCTATACATGGTTGAGCACAGGTAGTGTCATGTTTGGCATCCCTATTACTGTATATGTGAGTCAGAGAGTGGTGTCATTCCTTGGGTCCCTCCTGTGTCAGTATATGTGCTATGCATTGCCTCTTTGCCAAGACCAGGGCATACTGGGCACACTTCCTTCTGTCTACTGGGGTAGGCTCAGGTTGTTCCTCCTCTGAGTCACTCTGTGCCTGTACAGGCCTTGGCAATGGTGGGGGGCTGTGTGGCCCTGCCCCGTGCTGCTCCTGCTGCAGCTGTTTCTGCAGGATCATATTGTGTAGCATGGCAAATACGATGACAATTTGAGTACGTGTACCTGGGAAGTACTGCAAGGCTCCACTGGATTTGTCCAAGCACCGGAACCGTGACTTGAGAATCCCAAACACATGCTCTATTACAACTCTGGTCTGTGTGTGTGCCTCATTATGGAGTTCTTGTTTGGGTGTGTGTGCATTTCTGATGGGTGTCATCAGCCATGGGTCCAGTGCGTAACCAGCATCCCCCACTAGGTGACCATAAGGGATGTCCCCACTGGCAAATATCTGATACAGCTGCATCAGATGCCAGATGTGGGAATCATGATAGCGTCTAGGGCAACCAGCACACACATTCATTAATTATGCCCTGGGCACTGCACACAACCTGGCAGTTGATGGAGGGGAAGCCCTTGCGGTTAATGTAGACCATACCCTGCTCACTGTGTGGTGCTTTGATGTGTATGTGCATGCAGTCTATAGCACCCACTACCTCAGGATATTCTGCTATTTGGTGGAAGAGATGCATATTGCTGGCCAACGCCTCATGGGTGCTGGGGAAATATATGTGCTCACCAGTATGTGCTGACATGGCACCCAGAAACTGGTAGAGTAACCTGGATGCTGATGCCTGTGAGATCCCCATCATATCCCCAGTTGGCCTTTGGAAAGTACCTGTAGCTAGTATTCTTAGGCCTACACTTATCTTGGTATCCACTGGGATGGGTTCCCCTGTGTTAGTTCTGTGTGTGAGGCGTGGCCGGCACAGCTCAAAAATTTGCTGTAGGAGGTCCCTGTCCACCCTATAGTTCTCCACTATCTCCAGCTCATGTAGCTGCTGGTAGGCTATCCTGGGTCTGTACACTCTTCTCCATCTCCTCACTGTGGGTTGGTCAACAGCATTCTCATCCTCATCACCCTCAGCCTCTTCCACATGTTAATGTATGATAGCTATTGCAGCCCCTATCATTTTGTTGTTTTTGTTTGTTAACATTCCTCCACTTGTATACACCAGTGGTGTAGAGTATGTGGGGAAAGAAACAGAGGGAAAGGTGTTTGCATAGTTTATAGTAGTGTTCTGGGCTGGGCTGGCCTGCTGCCTGTGTAATTGGCTGATTCTGGTACATTGGACCTGCTAGCTATGCTAGTTCTCCTAGATTACCTTCCTACTGTTGTTTTCCCTTCCCAGTGCCTTCCTGTTTAAGCCCGGGGAAGCACTGCGCAAACAGAGTGCTCAAATGTGCACAGAGCTGCTATTTCCTGGTTTACTTTTTTTCCCCTTTAAAACCCAGTCCGCGGCGTGCACACCAGCTTAGGCAATGTAAAGAGTGCTAGGCAGACTCAGACATACCCCCTTGCTTAGCTCTGCTAAGCTAAGGGAAAACCCAAGCCACAGGGCTCCAATCTGCTTACAGTATGCCTGACATCCCTTCCATGATGTCAGCTAACTCCTAGGCTTGCACCAAGCTATTCCTGCTCTTACACTGTTGGATGCTGAGTAGCATGAAGGGGAAATCTGTGATTCAGTATCATTCCCCTCATTTGCATAGGATTGCCTGCTGATGCATAGTTACAGGTCCCACACTGAGCCTCCCCCCTTAGCAACCACTATTCACTGGCCATGTTGTCTTCTGCCTGCCATTGAGTATAATGGCAAAATAGTGATTTTGGTTAGAATGCTTATTTTAGGTTTTTATATTTATTTTTCACCCTGTCCCATTTGCAAGCTGCTGCCCTACTCTTAAACAGCCGAGATCAGCTAAAAAAAAAATAAAAGTTATTTTTTTTTTTATTTTTGCAACTGTTTTCCATGCCAATGGCCATATATTTGTCCATTGGCATACTTTCTACATAATATCAACCCTTTATTTGGAGCTGTCATTGCTCTGTTTTGTAGTTTGAAGAAATGTACTCTGTTACTAACTGAGTACATTTCTGCAAATTACACTAGTCCTGCACGGCCGGCTGCCAGCTTCCTGGATTGGAAATTCACCTCATTTGCATGGATTTCACCTGCAAATGGGATAATTTGCATACAGGAGCTGACTCCGTGCAGGACTAGTGCAGGAGCACTTATGCACGTCCCTACAGCTTATTCCTGGATCGCACGGCTGACATATTGCCTGCTGGAGCTCCTGCACTAGTCCTGCACACCATTCCGGGGGAATATCATCATCATCTCTTTCAGCTGTTCCCGTTAGGGGTCACCAGAGCGGATCATCTGTTTCCATTTCTTCCTGTCCTCTACATCTTGCTCTGTCACACCAACCACCTGCATGTCCTCTCTCAACACATCCATTAACCTTATCTTAGGCCTTACTGTTTTCCTGTTACCTGGTAGCTTCATCCTTTGCATCTTTTTCCCAATATACTCAGCATCCCTCCTCAGCACATGTCCAAACCAACGTAATCTTGCCTCTCTGGCTTTGTCTCCAAACCTTCCAACCTGGGCTGACCCTCTAATATACTTATTCCTAATCCTGTCCACCCTCATCACACCCAGTGCAAATCTTAACATCTTTAACTCTGCCACATCCAGCTCTAACTCCTGCCTTTTTGTCACTGCCACTGTCTCCAGCCCATATAACATAGCTGGTTTCACTATGCTCTTGTAGACCTTCCCTTTCAATCCTACTGGTACTCGTCTGTCACAAATCACTCCTGACACTCTTCTCCACCCACTCCATCCTGCCTGTACTCTCTTCTTCACCTCTCTTCCACACTCACCATTACTTTGAACTATTGATCCCAAGTATTTAAACTCATCCACCTTCGCCACCTCTACTCCTTGCATTCTCACCATTCCTCTATCCTCCCTCTCATTCACACACATATATTCTGTCTTAGTCCTGCTGACCGTCATTCCTCTTCTCTCTAGAGCATATCTCCTTCTCTCCAGGGTCTCTTCCACCTGTTCCCTACTCTCACTCCAGATCACAATGTCATCTGCAAACATCATAGACCATGGGGACGCCTGTCTGATCTCATCTGTCAACCTGTTCATCACCATTGCAAATAAAAAAGGGCTCAGAGCTGATCCTTGATGTAATCCCACCTCCACCTTAAATGCATCTGTCACTCCCACCGCAGACCTCACCGCTGTCACACTACTCTCGTACATATCCTGTACAACTCTTACATACTTCTTTGACACTCCCAACTTCCTCATACAATACCACAACTCCTCTCTAGGCACCCTGTCATATGCTTTCTCTAAGTCCACAAAGACACAATGCAACTCCTTCTGACCTTCTTTGTACTTCTCCATCAACACTCTCAGAGCAAACATTGCATCTGTAGTGCTCTTTCCCAGCATGAAACCATACTGCTGATCACTAATCATCATGTCCCTTCTTAACCTAGCTTCCACTACTCTTTCCCATAATTTCATGCTGTGACTGATCAATTTAATCCCTCTGTAGTTACTACAGCTGTGCACATCACCCTTATTCTTAAAAATCGGTAACAAAACACTTTTTCTCCATTCCTCAGGCATCCTCTCACTTTCCAAAATTTCATTAAACAATCTGGTTAAAAACTCCACTGCCATTTCAACTAAACACCTCCATGCTTCCACAGGTATGTCATCTGGACCAACAGCCATTCTGTTCTTCATCCTCTTCATAGCTATCCTTACTTCCTCCTTGCTAATCCATTGCAACTTCATAATTCACTATCCCCACATCATCCAACCTTCTCTCCCTCTCATTCTCTTCATTCATCAACCCCTCAAAGTGCTCTTTCTTTCTGCTCAACACAGTCTCCTTGCTTGTAAGTATGTTTCCCTCATTATCCTTTATCACCTTTACCTGCTGCACATCTTTCCTAGCTCGGTCCCTCTGTCTAGCCAATCGGTACAGGTCCTTTTCTCCCTCCTTAGTGGCCAACCTTTCATACAGCTCTTCATATGCCTTATCCTTAGCCGTCGCCACCTCTGTCTTTGCTATGCACCTCATCTCCTTATACTCCTGTCTACTTTCTTCACCTCTGTGACAATCCCACTTCTTTTTTGCCAACCTCTTTCTCTGTATCCTCTCCTGTACTTCCTCATTCCACCACCCTGTCTCCTTGTCATCCTTCCTCTGTCCAGATGTCATACCAAGCACCTTTGTAGCCGTCTCCCTAGCTATCTCTGCTGTAGTTACCCAGCTATTTGGTAACTCTTCACTGCCACCCAGTGCCTGTCTTAACTCTTCCCAGAACTCCACCTCACAATTATCCTTTTTCAATTTCCACCATTTGATCCTTGGTGCTGCCCTCACACTCCTCCAACTCTTCTTGATCACCAACGTCATCTTACAAACCACCATCCTATGCTGCCTAACTACACTTTCCCCCGTCACCACTTTACAGTCTCCAATCTCCTTCAAACTGGCCCTCCTACATAAGATATAATCCACCTGTGTGCATCTTCCTCCACTCTTGTATGTCACCCTCTGTTCCTTCCTCGTGTTAAAATATGTATTCACCACAGCCATGACCATCCTTTTAGAAAAATCCACTACCATCTGACCTTCTGCATTGCTTTGTTTAACACCATACCTACCCATCATTTCCTCATCCCCTCTGTTCCCTTCACCAACATGCCCATTGAAATCTGCTCCAATCACCGCTCTTTCACCGTTGGATACAGTCATCACCACTTCATCCAACTTACTCCAAATTTTTCTTCCTCGCCCATCGCACACCCAACTTGTGAAGTGTATATATATATATATATATATATATATATATATATATATATATATGTATGTATATATATATATATGTGTATATATGTATATGTGTATATATATATATATATATCCACATATGTATGTATGTATATATATATATATATATATATATATATATATATATATATATATATATATATATATATATATACACATACATACAAACATATGTGGACATATATATGACATTCCAAACATATCACTTAGTACAGTCATTCAACAGTAGGGAAAGAAGTCTGTGGAATCAGTCAGGTACTCTATACATACATGTATATATGTATGGAGATGCATATATGTGGACAAATCTATACATAATACATACATATATATATATATATAGAGAGACAGAGAGAGAGAGAGAGGGAGAGAGGGGAGAGAGAGAGAAAGAGAGACAGAGAGAGAGAGATACATCCACATGTATATCCACATATATGCATAGATACATATATATAGAAAGGAGAAATATATGATAGCTACAAACACATGCAACCTGAGGGTCATACTGCTGCACACTAGACGTCTACATCTGAAAATGCACTCACTGGATGTATTCCTTAAAATGGGGAACTATGACATCTGTGCTGTAACAGACATCTGGTTAAAGGCAGCAAGAAGCACTCCTGTACTACCAGCGTATTACCCATTCCACATCTCTTGGCTGCAGAACTGTGAGTGAAGCAACAAAAGTGGTGGTGTTTCTATATTAATTAAGGAGGCACACACCTACAGATTGATGACCAGCTTAGGCATTACAGATCATGCAGGCATAACTAGCATTGGGTAGGACAATGGTCCAGGTTGTAGCCTGCTATAAGTCTCCAAATATGTCCCAACACTCACACTCCATGTCCCTAAACACCCTGGAGGATAATATTGTCCAACCTAACACTCACATACTGGTTGACTTCAACTACCCCATCATTAACTGGGAAAGCTACTCATGTACCTATGCACGTGCCCATCACATTGACCTGGTCCTTCCTAACATGGGCAATGGGCAACTGTTGCTCAATACCAATAGTCAACTCCCCCTTGGTATATCTGAACACAAATTAATCACCTTTGGAAATCCATGGCCCTCCCTGTCCCCCTGCACAGGTAACCACCAAGAAAAGCCTTTCCAATACTGAATGTGGTCTCATAACAACAGAGGTGGCTAATCTCACAGCAGCCATGCAAATGGAGACTAGGTGCATGGCAGCTGAATCAAACAACAATGCACTATGAACATGTACACAAATGCATGGGTACTGCTATACGCACTACAACCAGGACCCTCACCTCCAATAAAAGGAAGCTGATCTGGTGGTCCTCTGCCATACAGACACTGTACAACAGAAGGAGGGAACCAATATGGTATAACGTGAAGTCCTAAGACTGGAAATCAACCCTTAGCCTCAATTGAAGGTTGAGATCCCTCATCAAATACTACAAAGTTAGCTGTGAGAACAGAATTGGAGCATATAGTGAAGACAACCACAAGGTCTCATACAGTTATGTTAAGAATCTCCATGGCAATAGAAAGATTTGTTCTGAGCTACTAGACAATGGAACCTCTCAGATTGAGCCAACAAATACTGCCAATATACTGGCTGGCATCTTGAGTGCAAACATTACCCCTCACCCCCCAAAGGACCAATCGCAATACCAGTACACCACCAGACACCCAGTATTAATGCAACACAGGTTAAAACACCACTGTCCAAGACCAAGAATACAGCATCTATGGGATCTGAGAATATCCCTGGCTGTGTTCGACATGAACTACAGAGTGACCTGGCACCTTACCTATATGCCCTGTTCAAGCACATACTCACCTCAGGCTTTGTCCCTACTGAATTGTACACTGCTACAGTTACCCCTCTCCACAAACAAGGTGTAACTACAGATTCTGGGAAATACCACCCCAACTGCCTGACAAGTCTGTTAAGCGAAGCTATAGAATGCATCATCATACACCTAATAAACAGGGTTATGACAATCTGCAGACTCAGGATCCCACACAGTTTACCTTTGTGAAGGGTAGGTCATACCTGCTCATTCCACCTCGTCAACCTCTTGGTGTCAGTCACCTGAACTGTGGATGAAGGCAAGGTGACACATATAGCCTACATTGATCTGGCCAAAGCCTTTGATAGCATTCCCCACTCACTAACTAGGTGGGAACAGAACCACAAACACAGGGGTAGATTGGACATACTACTGTCATACATTGAGAGAATTGCAGATGTCACTGGGTTTGTTGTAACAGCCTTTATGAGGAATATGACGTTGGTAATACCCATAGATGTGAGTATTTACTGACTGCATTCCCCAGAGTCCACAACTGATTTACCAAGGACATCAAACTGTCTGGTGAACACACAAAACATAACAGGCAGACATGTGGCCAGTTTGTGGACAGAGTGCCAGTGGAGAGGTATGTCAGAGACATATCACTGTGAGTCATGATGTCACACACTAAATGCATGTCTAAACAAACTCTGTCAATCTATCAATCCACCATTTGTATAACAGCACTGATGACATAGAATCTGTTCGCCAATCTGGGGATATGTCCCCATGTTGGTTGGCTTTCTCCACATGTCTTGTCCTGTGATGTATTGCCACCCACTGTATGTGAATCTGTAGGCCACCGCCTCTATAATGTCTTTCACATAGGCAAGGAAATGGGGCAAGGCCCACATTAAGGAATGTCCCATATGTTGGAAATAGCAGCATTGTCCAGGCCCACTGCACAATACAATGTGGGCACCTACATAATGGTAAGGTCGTAGCAATACCTGACATCTGCATATCTGTACAGAGGACAGACAGTAAGTAGATAGCCAACTGGCTATGCATTATGATAAATGTTTTGCAAGACACACGTCTGAAACTGAAAGGTATGCCATTACTATATGACAGCAGTCATCAGTGACATGTCCAGAAAACATAGTAGTCTACAGTTAATATCAACATATCAGATCAAAATTCAATAGGAGATACATAAAAACATACATCTCAAACACCAAGAACAAGATACTCAGTACTCACAGTCCAGCTTTGCCTGCAGGGCTGTATGGTTCCAGTTCTAGAATCTGCAATCTACTCTTACTTGAAAAAGCACTGTTAAAAGTACTAACATAATGATACAATATGTGTTAAACTATTTCTATGCACTGTAGCTGGTGTAACATGCAAGTGTGACTGCATATAATCTGGGATACTACCCATGTATGAAACAAATCCTAAGAGAAAAGATTGTGGTAATACCCATGTATACCCAGGTGTCCCATACAGTATACTCATACCCCTTGCAACTGTAATGACATCACACAGAAGCATGTTATGTACAGGAAATGAAATACACTTATTAAAGATGTCATTACCCTGATATTTTATCAGACTGGAATGTGATCACTGGTTACCAGGGCTGAGTAATGCTTAGCAGGAGTAAGCATTGCTTAAATGTAAATGCTAAGCAGATTTGCTCACTGGTAAGTGAAGCCTACACAATGTAAGTGTCTATTCATTTAACCATACATTAGCAACGCTTAGCTTCATGCAATCCCACGCAAACCTACTTAAAGTCTCTTTAAAGTACCTTAGTCACCCTGTCTCCATCAGCCCTTGTTCTGCCCAGCAACAAAATAAACAGCTCATACAGGACTTGAACCCAGGACCCTGTACACTATAGTCACAGCACTTAACCACTAAGCATCTGAGCTGTAAGGATGTCTGTTGGTTTTTCAAATATATCATTCAGTACACATACTGAATTGTAGTGAACAACTGCTCTGACTACTACAAATGTTTAGTACTTGTACATGAAAATAGTGTTGAATTAGTCATGTTCTTATATGTAAATATTCACATTTCAGATTAATATGATGGAATACATCCGAGAAGGTATATTCAACACTCATGTTTACACATAAAAGTATATATATATATATATATATATATATATATATATATATATATATATATATATACATACATACAGATTCATACACACACACACACACACACACACACACACACACACACACACACACACACACACACACATGCACACACACACACACACACACACACACACACACATATATATATATATATATATATATATATATATATATATATATATATTGGTATATATTTCCATATCTCTCTCTCTCTCTGTACACATATATATATATATATATATATATATATATATATATATATATATATATATATATATATAGATTCACTTCAGAAGTGCAAAATACTGAAATATCGAATTTCAGTATTTCGAGCCCAGAAAGCCGAATCCTCAGAACAGCGAAAGTTCAGAAGTACAAAATTCAAAACCTCGAATACCGGAGGTTTTGAATTTCACGCTTATAAACTATCGCTGTGGTGATGTATTCAGGTAAGTGTGTGTGTGTGTGTGTGTGTGTGTGTGTGTGTGTGTGTGTGTGTGTGTCTTAAGGGTTTTGGGTAGGGGTTGTGGTGTGTGTCAGTGTGTTTTGTTGCTGTGATGTGTGTGTGTGAGGAGAATGTAGCTTGTGTGGTAGTGTTTTGTATGTGTTTGTATGTAGTGCGACCTCAGAGTAAGAATATTTAAGTAGGGGGGTGCAGGGAGGCTTGCCCCTCTGCTTTCATGTAGTAGAGAGGTTATGTGTGTGTTTGGGAGAATGTGTGTGTGTGTGCAGTAGTACTGCAAAATTCAAAATCTCTGGTGTGCAAGATTTTGAATTTCGTGGTCTTGTGGATTTGGCTTTCTGGGCTCGAAATACTGAAATTTGATATTTCAGTATTTCGAGCTTCTGAAATGAATCCACATATATATATATATATATATATATATATATATATATATATATATATATATATAAAAACATATGTATTGCAGTTATAAATGTAGAATGTTGCGACAGTGACGGGTTGTGTCAACATACATGTTGTGAAGGAGGGCTCTTCTAAAACTGATATGTACACCATCAGTTACTGACAGGCATAATAAAATCATCATAGTGAAGTATCACACAAGTCACAGTAATGATCCTGTGGAATACAGAAGAAATATGAGCAATCTGGTCAGTCAGGAGGTATACACAGAACTCCTTAGTGCAAAAAATGTGGAATATGCCTGACAAAGGGGATGTTTAAAGCCATTTAAATTGGGGTATATCACACATACTAGACTAGATAAGCTGACACGGTTTATGCATTCACACCCTCCTGTCTGTCTTAACACATATTAACTGGAGGAGCAGAGGTCCCAAGCCACATACTGCCCACTAGTTAGTGCCATACATCTTCACAGCAGCCCACTGCTTTGTCAGAAATACACAACATGTATGGTGGCCAGGCAACAGTACATCTGACAAATATCTGGACATAACATCACACTAGGGTAAATACACTGAGCTGCTAGGCATGTCACCAAGCACTGTCTACACTACAGACAGACTGCCACAACCCTAACCCAATTTACCTATGGGGGAATACACATGTAATTGCAAATATAGCAGGCACTTCGGGCATGTAACAGCACAGAGTAACATACACCAATATGAAAGTGCATACCCACAACCAATCTCAACACAGTCATAGTCACATAATGGTAAGCCTAAGTAAAAGTACGGTATATGGACTGTGTGAACAACAGTCAGCATCATGTTTACCACTCACACAGTAACCCTACATATGCTGACCCAATTCACAGTGCAGTCTGATGCCTGACTGTGGTATGGGACATGTCTCAGTCTGGCCCTACAAACATATAGGCTGATAGGGTATCAGAAATTGGAGCAGCATGCGACTTCAGATAGAACAGAACCAAGAACACTGACATCTACCCCAATCTGTACACAGACCAAATAACATAATCACAATACAAGGCTACATAATACAGACACTCTGTCAACAATCACCATAAGTACACAGACCTCACTACTGTACAGACTACAACAGAATGTCCAGGCTTTGTTCTCAAATATTAGGCCTCCTATACTTTACATGTCTGGCAGCCTGATATATCACTGGCTTGATATCAGGAATTATGTCAGTAAATAATGGTATATTGTATATATCCACCTCTTACTGCATGACATATGAACAAAGGGTGACAGACTTGGGGGACAGAGGCACAAACACAGGGCCAATATTGATATATTGCAGTTATAAACTGAGAACATTGCTGGTGTAACAGAGTTTGTTGTGACATATCTCTTCTAAGGGATATGAAGTCAGCAACACACATGGATGTTACCATTTACTGACTACAATCATCAGAGTATGCTACTGCATTTATAAAGACATAAAATGTATGTGACACACCAAATCTAAGACCCCAAACTCTGGCCAGTGTGCAGATAGCCCTACAGGTGAGAGTTTTCTCAGCCATATAACACTGTCATGCCAGGCTTTAAATCATGCAGAACAGCCATAGCCACACAAACCCTGTTAAACCCACATTACTTCAAATGTAGAACAGCAATACGTACATTCTGTCCCCATGTCTGGAACATCCCCCTCCAGTTTGTCGGCCTGTCTCCACAGTGTTTGTTGTAAGAGGTATTTCCAACTACCCTCTGTGATGCTGTTTGTCACACACCCACATGACGTCCTGCTCACAGTGAAGGAGAAGGGCCAACACCCACTTGCACTGCTTACTTATAGGAGTGTGTTTCCATGCAATTGGCGATAGGAATTATACCTCAGCTGTTCCACATGCACGTAGCAGGTGGAGGACTCAAATTCATGCACAGACCATCAGCTGATCATGAGCATTACCTACCGATGTCAAGCTCCTGCCTATGCAAAACAGATGCATTTTTCCACATCTGCCAGAGAGGGGGAGAGAGAGAGAGAGACAGTGGGAAAGAAAGAAAAGATGACAGAAAGAGCCAAGCATGTTTGTGTATGATCTGTGGGTGGAGAGAAATCACTGGGTGTTATAATGGTTGCCTATATATACATTTATGGCTGTGGATTGTCTAAAACAGCTTCTATGGTGTTTGACAACTGTTGGCCTTGTAATGTGACATTGTGACATATGGGTCCTCAATATGAAAATGTAGCAAACCCCACACTGCAATGGATCCTCTTATTACACAATCACACCAACACACACACAGGATATTGCTGACACACACACACACACACACACACACACACACACACACACACACACACACACACACACACACACACACACACACACACACAGAGACACTTGCCAGTACTGTGTTTCAAACCCCTACTTAGCTACATATTGGCATGAGAGTGTTACACAGTTATTGCAGGTGCCACAGAGCTTATATGGTGAAAAAGCTGTCCAAAGGTATCTTTGAAGGTGAGTGACATCAGCTGCAGTGCTAAAGGAGGGGCAAGGGAAGTGTGAATGACGACAAAATCAGGTGTCAACAAAGACACACATACTGTCACACACAGTTACCAGGATTAAAACTCCTACCTAACTAGCTTGTTACACTATGGCATTAGGCAGTTATCATAAGCACCACAGAGCTTACATGCTGAAGAGCTGTCCAAAGGTATCTTTGAAGGTGAGTGACATCAGCTGCAGTGCTAAAGGAGGGGTGATGGAAGTATAGGAAGTGAGAATGACCACAAAAGCAGATGTCAATAAAGACACACACACATTATCACTGTTGCCAGGACCAAGATTAGAAATCCTACTTAACTAGTTTGCTATACTATAGTATTATAGAGTTATCACGAGGACCACAGAGTTTATAGGATTGAGACTTGGCCAAAGGGTTATTTCAAGGTGACTGACATCAGCAGGCATGTTAAGTAGGGCAATGGCAGGTGTAGTGAGTGTGAATGGCCTCAAAATTATTCACCTCTGCACACACACATTATCACAGTTGTCTGGACCAGGATTAGAATGCCTACCTAATTAGGTTGTTACACTACAGTATTACACAGTTATCATGGGTGCCACGGAACTTACAGGGGGGGATTTGTCTCATGGTTTATTTCAAGGTGACTGACATCAGCAGGAGTGCTAACATAGGCAATGGGAAGTGCAGTGTGCGTGATTGGGCCATAAATCATTTCTCTGGAAACACACACACACACACACACACACACACACACACACACACACACACACACACACACACACACACACACACTCAGTCACACGCAACTTTACATTTGACAGGACTGAGTATGCAAATGCTACATGAATACTGATTTGTACTATTGTGTTACACAGTTAGCACAAGAACTACAGACACTATAGGACTGAGGGCTACCAAAAGGAATGTGTACAGTGATTGACATCAGCACATCATGTGATATCGGCCAATTGGATGTGTAGTGGGTGGAACAGGCCTCATAATGGAATTTTCCCTGTCATTGTCTGTCTCAGTCTTCCCCACATCTCTGTGTGTGTATGTTTGACATATAGTGTGGTGGCCTTGGATATGTGTGAGTATTCCTATCCAATGTGTGTGTGAAGCATGGATGGTGTACAATTTGGTGTGTGTGCACAGACATCTGCGAATGACAGATATGTATGGTCCACTGTGTTGTCAGACATGGGCTTCATTTCTCTAAATGTAGTAGCATGCCCAGTATGACCTTCTGTATTGAGTGTGTGAATCCATTCCAGGTAGGGTTGTACTCCAGTCCAGGGTTTGGTGTTCTACACCTACAGCTAGCAACCTGTTTCTTCAGGATATCTGTAGATAGGTTGACAATATGGAGTCACAATGGGCGACAGATAGGGGGATACTGTAACTATTGCTGTCTGTGCTGCTTGTGTTACATGATTGGTGTTATCAGAGATATTCAGACATATGTACTGTTTTACACTGTGATGTATTATGTCATCAACTACTGACAGATATAGTTATTTGCTCACAGTTATTTACTGGGAAATACAAGATGAATGAAGCTGAGTCCAGTTATGTGGTCTACACATTCTTGCACACTCCTGCCATTCTGGAGGGGTAGCTACAGACACTTGCTGATGGGTCTGTGTAAATGGTCCAGCACCTTGGTACTATGATGTCTGAGGATCCCCTTCTTGTACATATATCGACTTAACAGAATGGCCATATCCTGCTGTGGCCAGACCTATGAGCTGTACAGATTCACACAGGTTGCCCAGAGGCAGGGCTCATATATCTGGTCAGTTCCCCTTCACATTGTGGTTGATGAGCAGGTTTGTAGCCACCCATTACTGGGTTTGCAGGCAGGGGTAGTATGGGCACACATCAGAGTTTCAGACTTCACACACTCCATGACGTCCATGCGTCCTCATGCCCCCACTCTGTTATTCTGTCCTCTTCCTAACATTATGTGAGTGATATCTGAGAAGTATCCCTATAGTTGGCCCTTCATCCCATCTGTATTTATGGATTAGTCCACAGTTCATACAGTGGGACATGGGGGGCATGCTACTGGGATTTGTCAACATAGCTTTGCATTTGTGTTCTGTTGACTGTGTTAGGTTGTTAGTTGTGATCTCATGAGATACCATATATTTGCACTATGGGTAAGGCACAAGCCTTTGACAGAGGACTGTAGGCCATTTGGCAGTAATGCAGGCCATCTGTAACAGGCCACTGCATTCTGTCACTCCTACATTCCCAGGCTGTGATCCAGTATATTCCACTGAGGTGACAGGGTAAGTGTGCAAGGTGTTAATGGCAATAGTTCCTGTCCATATTGATCCATTGGTTTGGATGCAGGCAGGGTGCTGCTTACAGGTAAGGACACACTTGCATAGGACAGCTCTTTAGCATGCTGCATTCTGTGGGTATTCCCATACAGAAGTGGGGTTATACTGTACTCATTCCCAACAGCAAGGATATGACCTGTGATAATCTGCAGCTGATGGTGGGGTGAGCTGAGTGCATGTGTGATACAGAAGCTACTTGCAGCTGACTCACATATACACCTGGGACATTCCCCTTATGCTGCCTTGTGCAGGGACATAGGCAGTCTCTCATTACTTCATAACTGTGCTTTTTGTGGTTTGTCAGTGATTGGCTAGACTACATCACTATTCCATACTACACAGACAACTAATGTGCTGCTAACCTGTCTGTATAATTCCAATGTTGTGTGCAGCTGACAGTTAAATTTTATGCACTCTGTCTAGGTTACTTCCACCTGTGTACTGTGTGTATGTATGGGCCCACATTCATGGCATGCCCATCATTCAGACGGTGACAGATATTGACATCTGGACAGTGAGTATGGATGACTGCTGACATGGGTATTGCTGAGAAGCACTGTGCTTGGCCATGCAGTTGTCAGAACATGGCCCTGTCAACCACAGTACTGACCGGAGGCCACCAAGACACAACCCTCCATGCCTACATGCTGGCCACTTCCAGAAAATATTGAGCACACAACAACCTAGCACACAGACCCCTGCATATTGTACACATGCAACAATCTATCCTGTAGATTGGGCCAGCTCAGGTAATCTGTGCTCCACTGATACAACTCCTCACACTTACATGTTACTGCATTTCTGCGTAAGATTGTGGGGGGGATCACTCCTGACAACTTTAAACTGTGCTATAACTGTACTGATATGTCAGGCACTCTGCTGGCTTCCACATCATTTAGTATTCTGACCTATCATGCAGACTGGAGGCATAGCAGTGGAGTACAGATTTTAGGTTTTATTGACCTACATTTCAGTTTCAGACTTCTTACCCTTCAGAACTAACATACAACTGCCAGACCTGTTGCAGTCTGTCTGTGTAGGTCTGGAGGGGAGCTGTTCACCATTGTCATCAATTAGAGGCCTTACCCCAGCCTTTCCTTATGGTCATCTACACCTGCCCTGCTGGCTGAGGCTGTTGGTGGGTATGTGAGCCTCACTGACATGCATGTGTGTGTCCTATGGACACACATTTGGGTCACCACATGTACTGTAGTGGGATTTGTCACCTTGTCTAGTTCTGCCTAGTGTGCTGACACCAGTATTTGTTATGGATTTCATGCTGCCCATATAGGTGTCCAGTATCTGCTGCCATCCCATTCAGCCACCAGATTTCCTTGCATGCTTGCATCCATACCATAGATACAACTATCAGAACATACTACTCCATTCAGTAATTGATAGGAAGAGTGACTTACCTTGTGGCTGGGCCAGTATTTAGGATGGTACTGGAGGGCTGACTATGTTGGATGCACATAGTACAGTCCTTATACATGGTAAAGCACAGGTAGTGTCATGTCTGGCATCTCTTTTACTGCATGTGCGAGTCAGAGAAAGGTGTCATTCCCTGGGTTCCTACTGTGTCAGTGTATGTGCTATGCATTGCCTCTTTGCCAAGGTCAGGGCACACTGCACATGCCTACATGCCTCCTTTTGCCTACATGGCCAGGCTCAGGAGGTTCCTCCTCCGAGTCCATCTGTGCCTGTGATGGCCTTAGCAATGGTGGGGGGCTTTGTGGCCTTGTCCCATGCTGTTCCTGCTGCAGCTGTTTCCACAGGATCATATTGTGGAGCATGGCACATACTATGAACATTTGCGTACATGTAGCTGGAAAGTATTGCAAGGCTCCACCGGATATGTCCAGGCAGCAGAACCGTGATTTGAGCATCACAAACACATGCTCTATTATGATTCTGGTTTGTGCATGTGCCTCATTATGGAGTTCTTGTTCAGTTGTGTGTGCATTTCTGAGGGGTGTCATCAGCCACGGCTCCAGTGCGTAACCAGCATCCCCCACTAGGTGGTCATATGAGATGTCCCCACTGGCAAATGACTGGTACAGCTGTGTCATATGCCAGATGTGGGAGTTGTGATAGCTTCCAGGGCTGCCAGAACACACATTCAAGATAATGCCCTGGGCATCGCACATGACCTGGCAGTTGATGGAGGAGAAGTCCTTGCGGTTTATGTAGACCTTACCCTGCTCACCAGGTGGTGCTTTGATGTGTATGTGCATGCAGTCTATAGCACCCAGTACCTCAGGGTATTATTCTATTGGGTGGAAGAGATGCATATTTCTGGTCAATGCCTCATAGGTGATGGGTAAATATATGTGCTCACCGGCATGTGTTGACATGGCATCCAGGAACTGGTGGAGTACCATAGATACTTATGCCTGTGAGATCCCCATGATATCCCTAGTTGCCCTTTGGAAGGTACCTGTGGCTAGTATTCTTAAGCCTACACATACCTTGGTATCCACTGGGATGGGCTCTCCTCTGTTGGATCTGTGTGTGAGGTGGGGCCAGCACAGCTCAACAATTTGCTGTAGAATGTCCCTGTCCACCCTATAGTGCTCCACTATCTCTCTGTCTACCCTATAGCGCTCCACTATCTCCAACTCATGTAGGCTCTGATACATTGCCCTGGGTCTGTACACTCTTCTCCTCTTCCTCACTGTGGGATGGTTGTCAACATTCACATCCTCACCACACACAGTCTGTTGCACATATTGATGTATGACAGTGACAGCAGCCCCTATCATTTTGTTAGTTTTGTCAGGTAAAATTTCTCTGTCTTTGTACACCGGTGGTGTAGAGTTTGTGGGAAAAACCAGAGTGAAAGGGGATTGCATAGTTTATAGTAGCGTGCTGGGCTGCTGCCTGTGCAATTGGCTGATTCTGATACATTTCACCTGCCAGCTATGCTAGTTCTCCTTGATTGGCTTCCTACTGCTGTTTTCCCTTCCTATTGCCTTCCTGTTTAAGTCCTGATGCGCGCAGTGCATACCCAGTGCTGACATGTGAACTGGGCTGCTATTTCCTGTTTTTCTTATTTTTTTTTTGTTTAAAATCCGGTATGTGATGCACACACCCATTTAAGCAGGGAAAACAGTGCTCAACAATGTGAGACACATCTGCTTCCTTAGCTCTGCTTAGCTAATAGCAAACATGGGCTGCAGGGCTCCAATAAGTTTACACCAAGCATGATACACCCCCTACTGAAGACATCCTCTTGTCCTGCCTTCATGGTTCCCTATTCCTGCACCTGCACAATTAGGTGCAGGCTTCCAGTAGGTAGAAATCTGTGATTCAGTATAGGTCCCTTAATTTGCATACCCCCAGTGTGCAGGTCCCTAGTTACAATTCCCCAGCACACCCTTTCTCCTTGACAACCAGTGCTCCCTTGTCTTGTTTACATTCTGCCTACCATTGACTATAACGGCAGGATGCATATTTCTGTTAAATGGCAGTTTTTCCCTTTTTTTTTAAATTTTCGGCACCCCCGTTTTTGTATGCCACTCCCCTTAGCTTAAACGGCCAAGATCGGCCCAAAAATAAAAGTTTTATTTTTACAAAAATTATGTTGTTTTTAATGCCATTGGCCTTATATTTGACCATTGGCTTGTCTCTTCTACATAATACATGCTTTTCACAAGCTGTCATGCCTCTGTTTTGTCAGATGCAAAAATGTATTCGGCTAATAGCCAAATACATGTTTGCACTGACACTGTTCCCATACGGAATTCGTTCAGCTTGCTGGATCACAAAATCACCTCAGTTGCATGGTTTTCACCAGCAAATGAGATGATTTTCATACTGAATAGAATTCTGTGCAAGAACAGTATAGGGCTGCTCATGCACGTGAAAATGGTCCTATCCTGGATCACACAGTGGCCATATTGCATGCAGGAGTGGCTATACTGTTCCTGCATGGAATTTGGCCATTCGTGAATCTGGCCCTTAGTCATTTATTAAGGAAGACAAAAGTACTTCAACACTATTACATTGCTGTTTCTTCTTTCCTGTGGGGATTTTTTTTGCGGCTTTTGAGCTGCCTGTCCTTAAAGTATATCTGGCCTTGGAAGGTCCTCCAGTCTCATGTATACCTGGCTCTTAGAAGTTTCTCCCAGTCTTATCTTCTCTGCTCATCTCACAGGGTACTAACAGATGAAACTAGGAAGGCTCTCCTTGCCTTAATGTGCCTGTGTGTTCCTCACTATTGGCTTGTCTACTTTTTAATCACCTTGTAATTACTTGTAGCTAGTTTTTAGATTTGTTTCTGGTACCTATTCAGTTTTTGGCTAACTAAACTGTGTTTTTACATTAAGAAGTCTGGGACTGCATTTCTAGTGGGAATAGAAAGGTAGTCTGGTCTGTCTGAGTTAGGAAACACACAAGAAGGCTTAATGTCAGAATTAATTGTTGCAAGTAGTTATTTGATTTTTTGACACCTTTTCACTTTTATTTAACTAAAGTGTGTTTTGATTTTAAAAAGACTGGGTCTGGAAATCTAGTGGCAGTAGAAAGGAGCCCAGTCTGAGTTTGGAAATACACAGGGGGCTTAAAGTGGCAATTTATTTTTGTAGCTAGTTGGCACCCTTTCACATTTGGCAAACAAACATGCATTTTTACAATAAGAAGACTAGGACTGTAATTATAGTGGCAGTAGAAAGGTAGCCTGGTCTGTATAAGTTGGACAACACACAGGGAGGTTTAAAGTGAGATTGTTTCATCAGCCAGAGGGATTTTTAAGGACTTAGTTGTTTGGTGTTAATCTGATATGTTTGCTGTGCTTTTACATTAAGAAATTACAGGATCATCCATCTTGTGGCAGAAGGTGTTTACATGGTCTCTCTAACTTGGGAAGCATTCCAGGAAGCTCAAAGTGTAGTTGCATGTTGGTCAGAGAGCAGAGGAGTTAGAATTTATCTTTTTTTCCTGTCTGCTATAAATTATATGCATTTGCAGTGATGGTTAGCAGTGCCCTGTATAGCAGCAAATGCTTAGTTTGTAAAATGTATCTATAAAGTTAGTATTCAGGGCATTAACCTATAACACAGAAAGGAATTGCATGAAACTAAGCTTAGAGCAGCTACTTAGTGTGCTGAACAGCCCTAGAACCAGATCATAGCACTATCTAACATCTAGCTTTAACCCGGGACACCACTCAGGTAAAACCTGTAACACTGTAAAACCAAATCCCTAAATGATAATATCCCAAAATTAATACAGGTTCTAACAACAGGGATATGGAGTTTCCTCATGTCTCTGTGGCCAGCTTGGCAGATATTGGCATCCTAAGACAATGTAGCAATTGTTTCATGTACTCAGACAACCTTTACATCTTTAAAGAAGCTAACACACTACACAAGAGATGCATATATATAACTTCCTTGGAGGCAAAAATCTCACTTATAAGCAAGGTTGTCAAAAATACACCTTTCATGCATATCACTCACCACACATTGACCTTCTTATACTGAGGCACTGAAAAGAAACATTTCCCATCCCTCAAAGACCTCCTAAGCTGTAAAACTGCAATACCTATTCTCAGCAATCACAAAAGCTCACACTGAAAGCAAAATATAATCCCACACACAAGCCTACATCCAACAATACACCAAAAAAAAAAAAAAATAATAAGACAAGTAAACACTTTACCTAGTACTCTTGTTATAGACTATTCTAGTGTATGATAGACAGTTGCACTACTCATTAGGCTGGGCAAGGAGAATAAAACATTTATTCACTTATCTGGAGCTAGGATCTGCAGCATCAAGTATACACTAAAGTCACTGCACCACAGGTAGTGGTGTGGTTAGATCATAGTCCATGTGGGTGTAAATGAGCTGATACATACCTAAATGGAGTATATAAAAAGAGGTGTTATGACTCTCTCTGAATATGTGTCACAGACAGGTATGTGCCATGCATAAAGCAGCATTCTTCCTTCACTAAGGATGCTGCCACAGTGCGAACAGAAAATGATTGATTTTAATTACTTGCTTAATTTCTGGTTTCACTCCAATATCTATCAACATGAGAAGACATGGTTAACAGACCACATTGCTTTGTTAAGAATGGCCTGCTCCTGCCCCCACTTGGCTTTTGGATATTGGCGAAAACGTTATCCTCCCTTACAGCCTTTTTAGTCATTGTCAAAATGACAAAACTGCCAACATAGCAGTAGAAAAAGCTTGAACCAACCTTAAGGCATTACTCCACAGTGCTAGGACCCTAAACAAGAAACTCCACACCATATAAGTTCTCTTCACTCTGGAGAAAGTGGACATCTATGCTGTTACCAAGACTTAGTTTAAAGGTGTAGAAAGTACTGCAGCAGTGCAAAAATAGAGTGCCTTCCACACATTTAGTCCAGCAGCAGCATAGACAGTGAGTAAAAGTGGATGTATCTCAATCTACGTTAGCTTAACATGCAAACCACATGTTTTTATTTATTTATTTAACTAATTTATTTTTTATTTCATACATGCGGACAACAGTACAGATATACATACTGGATCGGTCAAGGCCCGGGTTAACAACGACCGCCACCAGTACTGTTGGCCAACAGGGTGCTGGTGGAAATTGGGCTACTGTTGGCCAAAGGAGGAGAAGTGGGGAAAGGCATGCCTGAAGGCAGGTAAAGGCTAGGACTGTGATAGTGAGGGTCAGAACTTTGAATGTTGACAGTATGACTGGTATAGGGAGAGAGCTAGCTGATATGATGGACCAACGGAAGGTTGGTATATTGTGTGTGCAAGAGACCAGATGGAAGGGGAGGAAGGCTAGGTGAATTGGAGGCGGGTTCAAATTGCTTTATCATGGTGTGTATGGGAGTAGAAATGGGGTAGGGGTTATCCAGAAGGAACAGTATGCTAAGAGTGTTTTGGAGGTGAAGAGAGTGTCGGATAGAGTGATGTTTATGAAGCTGAAAATTGATGGTGTAATGATGAATGTTGTTAGTGCATATACTCCACAAGTTGGGTGTGCGATGGATGAGAAAGAAAAATTCTGGAGTGAGTTGGATGAAGTGGTGATGACTGTACCCAAGAGTGAGAGACTGGTGACTGGAGCAGATTTCAATGGGCATGTTGGTGAAAGGAACAGAGGGGATGAGGAAGTGATGGGTAGGTATGGTGTTAAGTAAAAGTATGCAGAAGGTCAGATGGTAGTGGATTTTGCGAAAAGGATGGACATGGCTGTGGTGAATATGTATTTTAACAAGAGGGAGGAGCATAGGGTGACATACAAGAGTGGAGGAAGAAAGGTTGGACACTAAGGAGGGAGACAAGGACCTGTACCAATTGGCTAGACAGAGGGACTGAGCTGATAAAGATGTGCAGCGGGTAAGGGTGATAAAGGATAATGAGGGAAATGTACTCACAAGCGAGGAGAGTGTGTTGAGCAGATGGAAAGAGTACTTTGAGGAGCTGATGAATGAAGAGAATGAGAGGGAGAGAAGGTTGGATGATGTGCAGATAGTGAATCATGAAGTGCAGTGGATTAGCAAGGAGGAAGTAAGGATAGCTATGAAGAGGATGAAGAATGGAAAGGCTGTTGGTCCAGATGACATACCTGTGGAAGCATGGAGGTGTTTAAGTGAAATGGCAGTGGAGTTTTTAACTAGATTGTTTAATGAAATCATGGAAAGTGAGAGGATGACTGAGGAATGGAGAAAAAGCGTTTTGGCACCGATTTTTAAGAATAAGGGTGATGTGCAGAGCTGTAGTACAGAGGGATTAAATTGATCAGTCCCAGCATGAAGTTATGGGAAAGAGTAGTGGAATCTAAGTTAAGAAGGGAGGTGATGATTAGTGATTAGCAGAATGGTTTCATGCTAGGAAAGAGCACTAGAGATGCGATGTTTGCTCTGAGAGTGTTGTTAAAAAAGTACAGAGAAGGTCAGAAGGAGTTGCATTGTGTCTTTGTGGACTCAGAGAAAGCATATGACAGGGTGCCTAGAGAGAAGTTGTGGTATTGTATGAGGAAGCTGGGAGTGTCAGAGAAGTATGTAAGAGTGGTACAGGATATGTACGAGGGTAGGGTGACAGCGGTGAGGTCTGCGGTGGGAGTGACAGATGCATTTAAGGTGGAGGTGGGATTACATCAAGGATCAGCTCTGAGCCCTTTTTTATTCCCAATGGTGATGGACAGGTTGACAGACGAGATCAGACAGGAGTCCCCGTGGTCTATGATGTTTGCAGATGACATTGTGATCTGTAGTGAGAGTAGGGAACAGGTGGAGGAGACCCTGGAGAGGTGGAGATATGCTCTAGAGAGAAGAGGAATGAAGGTCAGCAGGACTAAGACAGAATATATGTGTGTGAATGAGAGGGAGGATAGAGGAATGGTGAGGATGCAGAGAGCAGAGTTGGTGAAGGTGGATGAGTTTAAGTACTTGGGATCAACAGTTCAGTAATGGTGAATGTGGAAGAGAGGTGAAGGAGAGAGTACAGGCAGGATGGAGTGGGTGGAGAAGAGTGTCAGGAGTGATTTTTGACAGACGAGTACCAGTAAGAGTGAAAGGGAAGGTCTACAAGAGGGTAGTGAGACCAGCTATGTTATATGGGTTGGAGACAGTGGCATTGACAAAAAGGCAGGAATCAGAGCTTGATGTGGCAGAGTTGAAGATGTTAAGATTTGCACTGGGTATGATGAGGATGGGCAGGATTAGGAATAAGTATATTAGAGAGTCAGCCCAGGTTGGAAGGTTTGGAGACAAAGCCGTAGAGGCAAGATTACACTGGTTTGGACATGTGCTGAGGAGGGATACAGAGTATATTGGGAAAAAGATGCTAAGGATGAAGCTGCAGGTAATAAGAAAAGAGGAAGGCCTAAGATAAGGTTTATGGATGTGGTGAGAGAGGACATGCAGGTGGTTGGTGTGACAGAGCACAATGCACAGGACAGGAAGAAATGGAAACAGTTGATCTGCTGTGGCGACCCCTAATGGGAGCAGCTGAAAGAAGAAGAAGATTTATGCGAAAGTGCGCCTTTTCATATATATATATATATATATATATATATATATATATATATATATATATATATAGATACACACACACACACGCACAGACGCACACATGCACACATGCACACACACGCACACACACACACGCACGCACACACACACACACACACACACACACACACATATATATATATATATATATATATATATATATATATATATATATATACATATGTGTATGTGTGTGTGTGTGTGTGTGTGTGTGTGTGTGTGTGTGTGTGTGTGTGTGTGTGTGTGTGTGTGTGTGTGTGTGTGTGTATATATATTGTTTGTTAAATACTGGTCCCAGAGGCTTTTCTTAAAAAAAATCTGTGATACTACTGCTATGTTTTGTTTCTTTTGTAATATCATTATCAAGCCTGTGTATTTAATAGATCAATAAACATTTGCAATGTTTCTTTTCTGGAGAATGCAGTATCCACTGTGGATAAGTATATCTGAGTTCATGCAATATATCTGAACCTTAAGCAGGAGGCTGACTGTGTTCATTGATAGTGTCATTAAATCAGTGAGTTTTGGCTTGGCTGAAAAGTACATTTCAGGTTGTTAGAATTGAAAATCATAATAGAAAGAAAACATTTTAGAGTATGGATTTTCCCAAGTGTCCCTACAAGGAACCTACTTATTCGGCCTCTACATATCTGACACATACCTTTCAACCTATATACACATTAAATAAGTATAAAGGCTTTTGAAATATAGATATTTCGGTCCAAAATTCTGAATGTCATAGCAAAAAATATACATGTAATTCCTCCTGTTTCCAGTAGGATTGTGAGATACTAGTGAAAACACAAGCATGACAAAATATAAGCATGTTATCATGTCTTTATTTTGAGATCATAGCTCACATTTTCATAGAAAAGAGTCTGTCATGAACTATTTCTTGAAATTTAATTGAAACTGATGTTTGCTTGACACATGCGACAAAGTATAGAATCACATCCACCTGACCTGTAAATTGACACACTTCCTCATCCCTCATCATTATACTCTCGTAAATGGTTCCATCCACCAGAAAAAAAAAACACCCCTGGATTAATGAAGCTCCATGCAAGAATAAGGCTATTCTTGCATGGAGTTGTTTGTTTCCGTTTAGGATAGCAGTGCACCTTGCATATGCATGAAGGCGTGCTGCTATCTAAACTAAACAGACATGAAATAGGAGCGAGTGCAGGGGGCGTGTGTAGGTAGTGCCTGCGCATGTAACATGCCCCCTTCACTAAGAAAATGCCATACGGCACTTTCTAACACAGATGAGTGTCAATCTATATAATATTAGTTTGGCTCTAATATTATACAGTAAATGAGTGTCTGCAGACACTGAAATGTAAATAGCAACATTTCAGTGTCCGCGGTCACTGAAAAAGAAAAAAGAAAATGAACACCTAGAAGGCAGCAGCCTTCAAGTGCACACTCCCAAATGTATGCACTCTTGCCCTACGTGCATGGAAGCAGTAGGGCAATTGGAAAGGAATAGAAATTAAAAAAAATGTAATAATATTTTTTTATCATGAAATAAATCCGAAGTTTTAGCTCCGTGCAGCTTCTTTCAGTAGCACGCTGCTATGCTTAGCCTGGCTGAAATTCTGAAAATGATAGACAAGTGCTACTGTGATAGAAAATGTCATCACGCTGCTGTAGTGTAGTGGTACTGCCATGGTATTGCATGTAGAGCATGCTTGGTTTGAATCCCTCTCTGCCAAATTATTTAATAAACTTTTAAGGAATTTGAATGATAGATGTCAATCATATGGCTCATGTATAGCACAGTAGGGGTGGGAATATGTAAAATATAAATGTAAAAAATAATTTATAAATTTAATGAAGAAATAGATTTAAGCAATGCTTTGCTAGTGTAAGCATTGCTTGCCTGCTTTCAGCTCTGCTTAGCTGGTGTAAGCATTGCTATGCAGATTTGCGCAGAACTAAATATAGTTCAGCATATTAAAACTGGACAATCAAGAAAAAGTGTGGGAAAACTGCCCTATTTAAACCGCACAGGTGGGAATACATCCATAGCCATTTGGGATTGCTCACAGCAGGACCAAAATGTCTAGCGTTGGTAAAGGTGTGCGCTTCCGAGTGCAATGTGGAGGCATCCAGAAGTCCAGGGTCATGGTTGGGCTCCTAGTTAAAAACCATGATGACAGGCTGCTGCAGGGCCAGTACCAGGGCTCGCAGTACAAAGCAGAGGCCAGGGATCAGCTTGCACGTGATCTCACCAGTACCACTGGCATACCCCAGACTGGAGAGCAAGTACATCATCAACATAATGACCTGAAGCAGAGGAGGGGTGCACTCTTGGACCAGTGGATCCAAGAAGCCTGAGCGCGGTATGTCCTACCTGTCTGTAAGTATGCAGTGTTATGTATCTATAACTAAGCATGGAAAAAGTTCAACTTGTGACTGTGCAGGTGTGATTAATGTGTGATGTCTCCCTATACAGCTGCTGTGGAGAGGTCTCAGAATGTTGAGGCTCATGCCCAGTGACTGGCCCAGCTGTGTCAGCAGTATGGTGAGTACAGAATACCCCCTATTATTAGCAGTAAGAAATTAAAACTATACTAATGGTAGTACTGCCTGTATATATATATATATATATATATATATATATATATATATATATATATATATATATATAATTGTGCTGTAAAAGTCAGGAATAAATGCCTGTGACATGCTGCCAGTTTACAATGGAGTATTCCCAGCTGCTGTGTAATACAGATATCAGTAACAAACAAGGTACAATATGCAGGAGAAGAATATTAGAATATGTATGAGTGAACCTGAGTGAACCTGCCAAGAAAGTGCCATGTGAGGGCTACTGTAACATTTAGAAATGAAAAGCATTTCCCTGTGCAGATCATGCAGGAATAATAATTGTGGATTTCTGAGTCATACACAGATATGTATGTAAAACCTAATAAAGGTGATCCAAACACTGGTGTGTGTCATCTCACTTGTACCTTAAAATAGAAATGTGTATGTCCTGCAGAATGCATTAACTGAGGTGAACTGATTTAGCACCGTTTGTCTGCATACTTTAGAATGGGCTTGCCAAATAACTGAAAAAAGCAACAGTACATATTCCCATCAGAATGTGCTTTACTTGTTTGCCTGCCAGCACTGTCCTGTGTTAAACTTTCAATTTCAGGTGTATGTAGCTGTGACTGTACTAAAAATGTATAAGGCTAACAGGTGCAGACTTAAAAAACTACACTGTGTACTCAGGAATCTAAATTGCAGTATGGATAGTTGTATAACAGTTAAATGTGCAATCCAGTTAATGTGCACATGTTTCACAAACAGTGACACTGATGTCTGTTGTGTATGCATAATTTGTACTGAAAATGGGAAACAAATAATGCAACATGTCATAATAAAAGTACTGTGCACAAAAATATGTACTAGATATAAATGTCACAAGCAGCACATAATACCTCCCCAGTAGCACAATCTAATAAGGAATAGGCCTGTAGTTCAATTTTGCACACACAACACGGTTCAAATCCAGGGACTGCCACTATCATCTCAGTCTGGTTCCACAGTTGTAAACTGCAATCTGAATAGAAAAAATAATGTACTGCAACTCATACATTTTCCATACAGGGCACACAGGTAAATAAATCTGAATAGAAATACTAGTATGACGTGTATAACTATGAAAGGTGTGCAATTGCTGTGTTGATCAGCCCCAGTCCTACAAACAGATGCAAGCTAGACATCCACACTCTGCAGTCTGGCCCAGACAAGCTCCTCAACTGTCACACTATACTGGATAGTTTCCCCAGTTGCCAAGAAACCTTCACACAGAGAAAGTCACAGTTGACGTATGTGAAAGGCGCAACACACACTCCAGGGCCTGCAACTATGTGAATCTGAAATATGTATAGAAACAGCAATGTAATGTGTGCACAGTTCATCTGCACAGGCCCACAGGTAAAAAAATTGGTATAGAAACAGGTATGATGTGTATAACTAAAATAATGGTACAATTGCTCTGTTGATATATACAACTTTTGGTGTGCTGTAGCAGGCCCATGGCCCAGGTAGAGTGTAAGTGTGGTCAGAATGTAGAGTAGTGAATAGTAGTGTACTGACAAATATATTTGATAGCAGTTGTCAATTGAATCTGTTCCCTTCCCCCACCACTCAACTGATCCAGCCATCACACTGAAACCAACATGGGTATGTTCCTAAACAAACTTCTACTGTTGGAACCGTTGTTCCATTTGGTTTATCATTGTTTAAACTGTGTGCATACTAATATTCCCTGTTGAATAATCATTTTATTCCCTGCCTGACATACCACTAACTGGCATGCTGTTGCAACCCTGAATGCCATTCCATATATGCATGACTTCTGTTTGCTATGGCACTGTTATAATTGCCTTGTTTTGGGCAAATGGGAATATCCATGCATGCTATTGTTGACTAATGTTGTAATGTGTTGTGCATGACTAACTGATATTCATTGTTAATTTCCACACCATAGCACATATGGGAAGGCAGATCCCAGAGTATCCATCTCTCCCACCCCACCTGGCCGAGGCACCTGGTCTCTGCACGTCTGGGACCCAACCAAGACCTCCCTCATCTGCTGGTCCTGCCCCACCCTCAGGTGGAACCACTGCAGGGGATGGGATTCACCCCCCCTACAGGTGGGCATGATGAGGATGTTGTCACCCGGGATGAGGTCTGTGGCATAGTGTGCAGTATCCTCCAGACAGAGCTGGATGACCGCCTGTACCAGGTGGATAGAGGGGCAGGCAGCCCCTCCAGCCCAGTGCCCAGCATAGCCACCTTTGGGGCTGTGAAGGAGTAGTGGTGACTGCCATTGGGTGGGGACATCAGTGTCACTACAACTATCTGGGGGGCTCATGAGCCTTGGATTCCCAACCATCCTCCCCGTCAAGCTGTTTACCCTCCCATGTGTCATACACCACCCCTGTCTGCTGTCTTGTCTGTCTGAAAATGCAACCTCTCCTACCAAACTTCCCTCACCACACTTATCAATAATCTTTCCTTAACATCCCACTCTCACCTTAAAAAAAATAAAAGGCATCTGTCCCACAAAAAAATCACGTCCCATACATAGCTCTGCATTTCACCAAGAGACATGTACCCATCACACAATCTAACCCTACCAATCATCCATATTGTATGATGCCCACACACCTCCCTGTGGGTGTGAGGCTCCAAATTCTAAATTGCCCACATTGAAAGCAGCTGTTTCTGCCAAAGAAATGCAGAGCTATGGTCCTTTCCTACTCCCATCCTGCACATCCCTACTTGTTTCTCCTCTTGTTTGTCCCCCTGCTTGCCCCAATTTCACCAGTTTCCTATCTCCCTTTTTTCTTTTCTTTATTTGAAACTAGTGTGGGTTGAAGTGGCTGTAAGCTGCCGTAAGCGGGTGTAAGCTAAGCTAAGCTCAAGTAAGTGTCACTTAGCTCTATGAAAACCTGCGCAAACCCACTTACACCTGCTTTAAAGTGCCTTAATCACTCTGTCTCCAACAGCCCCTGTTCTGCCCAGCAACAAAATTGTAGGTCTCAAACACAGGAATCTGCACACTATAGCCAAAGTGATTTACCACTTAGTCATTTCAGATGAAATTAAATCAGATGTTTTCTCAAACATATCATCCAGCACAGTCATTCAACAGTAGGGGAAATGTATTTATATATGTAGATGTATGTATGTATATATGTATGTATGTATGTATGTATGTGTGTATGTGTGTATATGTATATATATATATATATATATATATATATATATATATCTATATATATATATATATATATATATATATATATATATATATATATATATATATATGGGTCTATATTAGAAGCAAGAAAAGACATTACCGCAAATGCTGACATGAGCAAAAATGCTGGTAATCGAACTTGGTATTGTGGGGGGGGCGCATATATATAATGTGTATATATATATATATATATATATATATATATATATATATATATATATATATATATATACATACACACACACACATACACATATATATAGATATATATGTATATACACATACATACACATATACATATATTACTACGTATAGATATGTATAAAAAGATATATATTTAGAGGGTACACAGCATATCGAACAGCCAGTATTCCTACAGTTGCCACCTTTTAAAATGGCCAGTGTTTGATTCTTTAATACAGAAGACAATTATTGCATGTAACATATACCCACAGACAAGTCAAAGGATATGACACCACACACAAGTTTGCATGCATAGAAATGTTTATTTGTGTACTATTTCAGTTGTATATGCCATTTCATATAGCAGTTAGGTGTTTGAAATACATAATAACTGAGTAATGCAGCTCTCAAACAAAATATTTGATAGAGTAATATGAAAGCATAACATATGTTGCTGTCCAGGCCAAGGCCTTCATGTAGTACAACAGTAACAAAAACACTTGCCTGGAAGATAAGAATCAATCAACACTAATTAGTTAATTACAGATGTAGTTCAGCAGCCTCCCATTACACTCTGTAGTCAACCCCTAGGGGAAAAGAATTAAGTTGTCACAATGAAAAGGTATCCATTACATAACAATGCTTAACTTAAAACATCACTATCACACTGACAAACAGAACTGTCTCTAAGACAGTAAGCACTAGCCGACCACTGTTCCCATGGTGAAATGTATGTAAATGTACAGCCATATACCATCATGTGTCGTATTACTGATATCACTCACATGTTGTAACAGCCTAGGTTAAAAATGGTGCATTCCCCTCTCTCATAGAATGACTTACAAGGGCATATAACAGTGTTACATACTCTGACCTCTTGACTGTACAAAGCCAGGCACATTTTGTCCAGCTGTAGTCCTCATATATATGGACCCTATCCCACAATTTGTGTG
>NC_056725.1:565425943-565433443 GCF_019279795.1 Protopterus annectens
GGACAACATTAATGTATAAAATAAACAGATGGCCATCGAAGACAGATGACAACACATGTTGTAAACTGGTCATTGAGGCTGCCTAGTAACATGCTACAACACTGAGGGAGTTTCAGGAATGTCTAGCAAGTACTGGCTGTGTAGTACCTGTGTCGACAATCGTCTGGACTCTACATAAGTGTGGCCCATGGGTTAGGGTAATCAGATGGGACAGTTGTTCCACAGAAAACATCAGCCAGGGCTCTCTACAGGTACCATATGCATAACATCAAAAGTACCCCAAAGGCATGTGTTGCAATGTGTAATGGTGTATCAAAACCAAATTCAAAACCTACAGACAATATGAATTAAGATACATGTGGTGCACAAGCAATGCCTCACTCCACCTCAGGCCCACCATCCCCATCTGTACCTTGCTGGTGCCATTGTACATCTGTATGTTTGTCATTTATTAACAGGGACTAGGCCAGTAGACATTGTGTTCTGAATTTGGGAGACTGCAAAATGATACTCGTGTAGCCCATAGTTGTCAAGCATCTGCAAAAAGGCTGAGCATGGGGAGGGGTGTCATCCTGAAACACAACAGTGAACTGAAGCAGGCATCCAAATCTTGCTAAGAATGGCTGTATCTGCACACAGTGAAGGTCATGAATTGTGGCAGACATAACCCTGACTCCACAGCAATAGTGAAGGGACTGTGTGACCTCCAAGGGCTGTACACATGAGTTGACTTTGCAATCTTGCAGAGTTGGGGGACATTTGTAGGACAGAGTGACCAAATACTGACAAGTGCAAATGTGCCATGCTAGTATACCCCTTCCAGGAATAGTGACTGCTGTAGTATACTTAACAGTTGGTGCAACAAACCATCATGTTAAGGGTGTACACACTTATGCACCCACAGATTGTATGCATCTCAATCAGCATCTGCACAACTAACACATTTGTTTGATACTGCATTTGATTTCACAGGTCATATGTCACATATCAGGTTTGTGTAATGTTAACATATGCAATATTGCGGCCCCATGGCAAATCAGGGAAGAGGGTGTCATGTCAATAAGGGTGTGTACACTCCTCATAGCCACAGTAAGGTTTGAAGGTTGTCAGTGTAATTGTATTTTATTGGTCATACATGCACAGCTGATGATGAGATCTGTAAATCAGACATCAAGCATTCACTATTGACATCTGTCCACATATCATCCCAGGTATGTGTCAGACAAACACATAGGGGATGTGAGCAGCAGAGAAAACATAAGTGACACACATATACACATTCAGCAATGGCGTGTACACCTGTGAGGTATGGTGCACAGTACATGCCAGGGTGCTGACAGGTGCATAGTGTGTTCCAAGGGAAGGGTCATCACCTACTAAAACAAACCATGCATCACAGAGATGTATAATGCTGGTAACAGGGATTGACTACAGCTGCAGTGCATGCTGTTGAGTGCCATATGTCATGCATGTTGACAGATTGGTAATGAGATGTCTGTGTGTAATATCTTTATGCAACCTCACCTGTAAGTGTGTGCATGTGTGTGTGTGTGTGTGTGTGTGTGTGTGTGTGTGTGTGTGTGTGTGTGTGTGTGTGTGTGTGTGTGAACAGTTAAGCAATGATGTACAGGTCTTAAAGTGCATTGCTTGTTTTCCCCTCACAGGTGGTGAGGTAAGTCAGGGTCCCTCCTGCAGGCAAACTGATGTTAGTGTCCATACAGACTCTGACAATAATGATAGGTGTGTTGAGGCACAGGCAGGGTTGTCAGGAGCTGAAGTTGTGCCATCATTTGACATCCCACTGTTATCCACACCATCTCTGCACACAGTCACATTGCCTATACATACCCTATTACTGATAGCCATTGATGAGGGACAGTTGGCAGGTGGTGGCATGGGACAGGATAGTGTGGTGTCTATGGCACATGTGTCTAGACACCGCAGCCCTAGCTGGATGCCCGGCGAGGTACCACACAGGCAGATGTACAGGGGTACTCATAGGAGGGCTGCTGGTCATCATGCCCCTGGCAGAAGTGCCACAGCTGGTGTCACCAGAGGCATGTTTCAGTCCATCATGGAGGCGCAAGCACATATGGAACAGTATACCAGACAGGGCCTGAGGCTACAGAGGGCTGCTCATTCTGCTGTTATTGATAACATCCATGATCTTGCTGGTGCCCACCATTATTTAGCAGAGGTCCTTGATAGATAGTTGGGTGAGATGGTGGGAATCTTTGACTGTAGAATGTCTGTGCTTGAGCATATGGTGGGAGTAGTGCGAAGGCCACATGGACTTAGGCCAGCAACACCAACAGGTGGAGGTTGACGTGGATGTGTAAGAAGTCAGAGCCGCTCCCGTAGTGGCAGTACCAGCCACAGCACTGCAGGGGGCGCTGTCCACACCACAATATAGCAGGCCACATGTACGTGGCCCTAGCAGGTCCCAAGAGGGACCTGGAACCAGTGGATATATGTCATCCTCAGGGGAGAGTACCATATCGTGGTTTGTATCTGGTAGTGTCTGTGAAACCCCTGGCAGGCACAGTTCTTATGTCCATGGCCCGAGATGGTGAACTGCACACCCTGCCAGGTACGGTCTGCAGCTGTCCAACAAACCCCTGTATAGGGCAGCCACATGGCAGAACTGTGTGCATGCATACACACACACACACACACACACACACACACACACACACACACACACACACACACACACACACACACATCACCAACACAGCTAGGGCAACCCCATACCTACACACACCACATCTGCACAGCTCAATTAATAATGAAACCCCCTAACACACACTCATGATGTCAAACAAATGGCTCAGCCTAGGTCTCTGGCAAACCCATAACACACCCTGTGCATATGATGATACCTGTGCCACATCCTTGTCATCCATAACATTGATGCAGGGACAGGCTAATATGGTTCTGATACACAGGGTGACTGAACTATAGTGTACCAATGTAATGCTGTGTAACATGTTTTCAGCACTAATGTTTAATTCTTACATGTCAGGATGTGTAGCTGTCCAGCCATGATGCATTATAGCTGTTATTAACACTGAGTGATTGTGGTCTCCATAATGTATTCAATATGTGTTGTAGGTGTCTATGTGTCAGCAGGATGTTGGTCTGCTGTTGTTTCCTACAAGAGGTATGGCACTGTGGTAATACCTTGACTGTACCATATCCTGGGTACAACTGAACACAAGTCACAGGTCTGTATAACAGTTACTGCATGTGCCACATGGCTGATAGGTCTGAGGGGTGTATACAGGTGACTGCATGGTGGCTGATGTCAGCTGCCCTTATACAGTGGACAATGGTAAGTGTACTGGGTAGTACACAACACATGTTTGTGTATAACACACACACACACACACACACACACACACACACACACACACACACACACACACACACACACACACACACACACACACACACACACACACACACAGACACACATAAGCTTTGGTGTTGATGCAATACACAGAGAATACTGTACACATGGATGTATGTACTTTTGCAAGGAACCCATTTTAGCCGATGTAATTCCACCAAGACAGAATAGGCACAACATCACATTGGGAAATAATCAGTCTGTTAGTTTAATGTCATTGACGATGGTACTGGCAGGGTATATGTCCCCTTCCCCAATGTAGTGCAATCCTCAACTTGGTAAACATAGGTTTGCTGGTGTGGGTGATACAGCCCTACCCTTTGGAGTGTGTGGGATGGTGTAGAACCACAGATAGTGTGACTGACAACTACTTAACCTGTTAACATAAACTGTACAGTATTACAGCCAACTAAGTGGGGGGATACACTCAGCAATAACCTCAATGATGGTGGCTGTGTCCACAAGATCCACACCCAGCTATATATACCAACCCCAGCATCGCTGTACAGATATACAGTGGGGAAGAGGGCATTTACACATCTACTACTAGTTTTGATGGAATGAATTTCCACAAGATGATACCTGTGAAATGTTAGCATTTGCCAGTCAGTTCTTGGACAGATGACCTCCTAGGACGTGTATTCTGCAAACTAAAGTAGTAGATCCCTTCACATACACACACACACTCTTACTTGGCAACATTGGGACTAGAACCCTTAGGTAGGTACGTATTTCTACTAATGTGTGTGGTCTTAATTGCACACACCACACAGCTTTTAGGATGAGGTGTGTTCCAGGTTACATGTTAAGTGAAGAACATCAGCAGGCCTTGTACAGTATGGTAATGGGGGATGTACTGGTTGTTTATGAGCAATACATAGTGTGACATACTGTTATATACACATTGGTAAACACATACCAGTCATAGACACATCTGAGAGACCTGGGTTTATCAGTGCTAACTACCTTGTCAGTGTGTCCATTCTGTTACAGATAAGCTGCACACAGCACATGCATCTTTGGGCTGGATAGCGTAATCAGTTACCTGTATGGTTGATGGTGAAAGTGGTCCCCATACAGTGGACCTTTGGACATGTACTGGGGGTAACATGGTGTAAAGACAGTATACCCAGCACCCACACCCCACATTGGATATTGTACTCACTGAAACCCATAATAATACTCTGACATACTCACCATCACACATTGACCAGGACTGCAATACAACCCCTTGTCTATTTCAAGAGTTCTACTACAGGGCTATGCATCTATTGCACATGCCACAGGGATAGTAGGGTGATGCTTTGTCATGGCTCTCCTATGGTCAGCAACATCATTATCCCTTATACTGTGTGGCAAGATGCATTGTATTAGAAGACTGTAGCCTCAGAATGCTGTATGCTACAAATATACACACTTGCACACATATACACACTTGCCAGGACTCAGTGGTTAACCCATGCATATCTACCCATTTGTACAACAGTGTTGTGCTGGTACTGCAAGCTCCAGGTAGCCCAGAGGGTGAAGAGTGTAACAAGGTACATGTAATGTCCATTACAGCAGCAACCATATCTAACTATGGCAATGTGGGGTGCAGTGGGTGTGAAGGGTCTCAGGGTATTATCAATTACAGGTTTACAAACATAAAGACACACACTGTTATTATCAGTGATTCACACTGACACATTTGTCAGTACTGGGGTCCATAGGTGCAGGTGTTCATATGTGTGATAGGAAGAGTAAGGATGTGGGTACAGTGGTATCATGCCACCTGCCATTTGCCAGAAGGCCATCTATCAACTGATGCCATGGGAGTGATCCTCAGGGTGAGAGTTAAATGTAACATCCAATCATCTGGTTGCCTCTTGCAGAGGGCCAGTGAAGTGCTCCAATTGACATGTATGCAACATGTATTACATAACATGGTCAGTGTCTTGGAGACCTGTACCCAAGCATGTTCTGTTGACTGTGGTAGTGTAGTTGAGGTATCCATAGTATGTGGTGCATACATGGTGGGAATTCCTAGCTGTGGCATTCATAATATAGCTGGGCGGACATGTCAGTGTCACTCAAGCATAGGTTGCTGTAAGCAGCCAAGATAGAAACCTGACATCTGCACATCTGTACAGAGGATAGACAGACATCAGCTAGCCAACTGGTTATGCATTAGGATGAATGTGTTGACAGATAGACATCCAACACTGATAGGTATGCCATTACTAAATGACAGCAGCCCTCAATGATATGTCCTATACACACAGTAGTCTACTGCTAATATCCACATCAGATCAATATCAAGTAGGAAATACTTAATGACATACAGCTCACACACCAAGAACATGACAGTGAGGACTCAGAGTCCATCTTTGCATGCAGGAGTGTTTGGTTCCAGTACTACAATCTGCAATCTACTCTTACTTTTGAAAGCACTGTCAACAGTAGGAACGTAACGTTACACTACATGCCAGTGTGACTGCATATAACCAGGGATACTACCCATGTATGTAACACATTCAAATAGAAAAGAGTGTTGTACAAGCCATATATACTCAGGTGTCCCAGACAGTAGACTCACTCCCCTTGCTACTGTAATGACAGCACATACACACATGTTATGTACATGGAATTAAATACACTTATTGAAGATGTCATTACCCTGTTATTTTGTCAGACTGGAATGTGATCCCTGGTTACCAGGGCTGAGCCAGGCTTAAAAGGTATAAGCATTGCTGCAATATAAATGCTAAGCAGATGTCCGCACTGGTAAGCGAAGCCTACACGGTGTAACCGCCTATACATTTAACCATACGTTAGCAGCACTTACCATCATGCAAACCTGCGCAAACCTGCTTAAAGCTGCTCAAAACTACCTTAGTCACTCTGTATCCAACAGCCCTTGTTCTGCCCAGCAACAAAATAAACAGCCTTTGCAGGTCTTGAACCCAGGACCCTGTACACCATAGCCACAGCAGTTAACCACTAAGCCATTCCAACTGTAAAATTGGCTGTTGTTTATTCCAATATATCTGTCAGGACACATACTGAATAGTATTGAACAACTGCTTTGATGTCTACAATTGTGTAGTACTTGTTAGTGATATTAGTGTTGAATCTATTATGTTGTTATATCTAAATACACACATATCAGATACATACAGGGTGATACATCTGAGAAGGTATATGCAACGGTCATGTTTACACATAAGGATATGTATATGTGTATATATATATATATATATATATATATATATATATATATATAGATATATGTATACATGTACATATACATATATATATTTATATATGTTGTATATATATATATATATATATATATATATATATATATATATATATATATATATATATATATATGTATATATATATATATATATATATATATATATATGTATAACATATGTCCATAACATGTAGTGGAGTCATACCTCAGCATCAATAGTCACAACCTCTTAGTGCAAGAGAATGTCATGTAAGTATTGTAGGTATAAATGTAGACTTTTGCTACTGTAACAGGGGTTGTCTTAACAGAAATGTTGTGTGGGAAGTCACATCTGATATTGACATGCACTCCATTAGTTACTGACAGACATCATAAGATCATCATAGTACAGTACCACACAAATCACAGTAATGATTCTGTGGAATACAGCAGAGATATGATGAATAAATGTGGACAGTCTAGCACACTCTGGTCAGTCCAAAGGTATACATAGAATCCCTTAGTGCAAGACATGTGGACCAAGCCTGACAAAGTGGATGTTTACAGCCATGTAAATGGGAATATCATGAAAATACTGGAATAGATAAGCTCACACAGTTTACGCATTCACACACTCCTGTCTGTCCTGACACATAATAACCAGAGGGGCAGAGATCACAAGCCCACATACTACCCACTAGTTGGTGACATACATCTGTACAGCATCCCACTGCTTTGTCAGAAATACACAACGGTTATGGTGGCCTGGCAACACTGCATCTGACAAATATCTGGACATAACATCACACTGGGTAAATACACTGAGCTGCTAGGCATGTCACAAAGCACTGTGCAAACTACAGGCAGA
>NC_056725.1:565738443-565817472 GCF_019279795.1 Protopterus annectens
AATGCAAATCTCATCATTTTTTGACAGTTCTTTTAAGACACCCCTATCTTCTTTTGTTAAATTGTGTGCTCAGGGTCTTGTGGCCAGTCTCTTATACAAATCTTCTTCACAATGATCATGAAATACCTGCAGTGTGGTATGCAGCTTAGGATTGTATGCACCTTTCATTCTAACAATATCATTTTGATCATCAAAGTGTGGGATGTTTTGTAAAATGCATTTTAGATCTAATTTGCAGACATAAAGTTTGAAATCCACTAGTGTATGGGTAATATTTGCAGTCTGTGTTGGAATGAAAAAGAAATCTTTGGCTAAAACATCATGATGGTAATTATTCAAATGAAAGGCACTAAGGTACAAAATTTCGAGGTCTCAGTTAATTTTTTCTTTTTGTTGTTCCTTCCTTTCCTCCTGTTCTGTTTCTGCCCTCCTGTCTGCCATTTTGCTGCTCTGATGCTTCCTGAGTGGCACAATAAAAAAGGAGCTGAGGAGAGAATAGGGGATGGTAGTGTCTGTTGTGTGTCATTGGTAGCTCCAGTGACCAGTTGAATCAAATCTCAGACTGCCTTTAGGAGAGCATTCCATTTACCAATCATGGTTGACATGAAAGTAATAAAAAAATCCTGGAAGACAATTGGAAAATCATTCTAGATAATAGTGACTTGGCAGAAACTTTAGAAGAACGTCTTTTGTGCACATATAATAGATCACAATAGCTATTGTTTAGAATTTGATTGTGTCTGCATATTGTCTGAAGAGCTAGTACATGTAGAATTGTTCCAGCTAGTTTCAACATTGTAGTAAAGACAGCACTCTGTATTAAGATAAATGGCATACACTCACTAAAAATTATTATACTTTAATTTTTCCACCTGCAGGAACTTTTGATAAAAATATTTAATTTAATTTAAAAAAAAGACTTAAATAAAAGGGAAAAATGTACCTGCCAGCTGCTGGTCGGAATTTAATGACTGGCAGGTAAAATCTAAAAAACAGATATAAAGACTCTATAGTCCAAAGCCTAAAGCACAAAACTGATAAGCTGAAAACAGAATTACAAGCAGGTAATAGAACCATTAATATTATACAAAAATCTGTTCAAGTATCTCCTAATGATTATGTGTTCTGTCCTGTTAAAAAACTAAAGAAACTGCAGATCAAATATCTTGAATCATCAGATTCAAAATGATTGCCTAGCTTTTTTCTACAGTAACACCACAACCCCATAATGCTTCAGAACCCTCCTTCACTTTGGAAAACACTACAGTTTCTTCCGCACTATAAACTTCTCTCCATATACCATCTCGTGATGGCAAATGCCCTGATAGCCTTCCCTCCGTCAGTCATGTGGAAGTTTCTTTAACCACCCCTCATGTCAAACCACAAAAGAAAAAAGAAAAAAACTAATCCACGAATCCCCCAAATGGCAATGCACCTTAAGAGATGCAACAAAAAAGGAAACTATTTTCCCTAAACAGCACACCACGTTTCTGAAAGTATACAACTCAATTTCCCATTGTAATAGATGGGGATGGATATTTTGGTCCAGATAAATTTAATCCAGACTTTGATACTTCAGAGACCTCATCTGAAAATGACAATGATGTCAATCAGTCCACTGTATCAACCACCCATTTACATCCCCTGATAGGTCCCAAATCCTACCATAGAGAGAAACAATGGGACACCCTCTACTATTAATGTCACCCACCCTTGGACAGCTGCTGATTTTCAAACAATTTTAGAGTCCCTTCCCCCAATATGTACCCATTCAGGTAAACATGCTAAAAATTCTAAAAGGGCACATTCAATGGCAAAACCCTACTTCAGAGGATCTCAGAGCAATACTAAAAGCATCCATTCCAGTAGATTTATTTAAGAAAATATGAGTTCATACTCATATCCCAGATCCCATTCCCTAACACACTGATGCAGATGCTTTTAATATGACTAGAGAAAACTTAATAAAAGCCATTACCTCCGTCTGTCTGCAAATGCAAAACTGGTAATAGATAAAAGTGAGCATTCAGAGAGAGGTTGAGTCAGTGGATGCATACTTACAACATATGAAAGATGGTTTTCAGGACTTTTTCAAGGCAGCTTAAGCCCACAGAGGGGGCAATGGCAAGTGGACTGTTGGCTACTTTTTTAGAGGCATTGTTACTCTCTGTCAGAGAAAGAAAGTTTGTTTAAATTATCCAAGTCTAGGACTTCATGAGATTGTCACCCAGACACAGTACTTGGCAGATACCCTTGCCCAAGAAGAAAAAACACATCTGAAAAAGCTGCTAAATGTAACATTTAATACTGTTACTAAAAACAGAGGGAGAAACACGGGAGGTAGAGGGGGACAAGGCAGACCCAGATTTTTTCAAACACATAGACAGTTTCCCCAGAATTACTATGGGCAAAGACAAATTCCAGGCTATTACAATACTGCCCCCATTTTCCAGGGCCAGGGGGCACACTCAAATTTATGTTTTAACTGTGGACAAGGTGGTCACTGGCATGATACTTGTCCATTCTTACAACTGGTAAATCCACCATTGCAGCCCACAAATCCATTTGTGGGACAAACATCTCAAAAGAGCCACCAAGTGATATGACAGCAACAACCCCCAATGTGGAAAACAGCCTGGCAGCCAGACAAATAGGATAGCCATGAGTAGGGATCACAGCAATTTTCTTTGCTACTAATAGATCAGAAAGGACCTTTTATTAACATCAAAATCAAGATGCTAGCATTCCCTTTCTTATAGATGCTGGGGCAACTAGATCTATGCTGACTACATCCATCACCGAAAATCTCCTGCTAACTCATACCTCAGTCCAAGAAATAAAAGTATCTGGAGACCCTTTGGACTGTCCTGAAACACTTTTGGCACCCATTCAGTTAGGGAACTTGTAAGACTGGCATGCTTTTATTGTAAAAAGGTCTTCACATCTCGGTCCATTAGAAAGAGATTGCCTGTGCAAGTTACCCTGCATGATATTTTGTAGATCTGATGGGGTATTTTTAAATCTTCCTTGAATCACTGTAGTTCAAATGTGTGCAGTTAATGACATATTGGATGAAGGCATGCTCTTCTCTTTTCTTGCTTACGAAAAAAAGTGTCACAAAATCTGCAGAAGTGTCTCTGCTTGATGTGGTGCCACCACAGTTGTGGATTACTTATGAAAATGATGTAGGCCTTGTTAACGGTGCAACACCTGTAAAAATAATTTTAAAGCCTTATGAACCCCTACCCATGGTAGCCCAATATCCTCTTTCTGCAGAGGCAGAATTGATGAATGAAACAGTAACTTCTGCACTGTTACAGCAAGGCAATATTGTACCTAACAGAAGTCTGTCTAATACACCTATTTTACCTATTGAAAATCCAGTTAAAGAGACCTATAGATTTGTCCAAGACCTTAGAGCTGCAAATGCAGTGGTCATTTCTTCTTTTCCTGTAGTACCTAATCTGGCTACTATATTAATCTCAACTCCCCCTGCAGCTACTGCTTTTTCAGTGACTGATGTCTCATCAGCTTTATTTTCTATTCCAATACACCCTTACAGTCGGTATCTGTTTGTATTTACATACAGAGGGTAACAGTTTATGTGGACACTTCTGCCCCAAGGGTATTTAGAATCATCCACATTATTCTCATAGAAATGAAAAGACAGTTAGACAAAATACAGTTCCCTTGTTGGTCTACTTTGGTGCAATATGTGGATGATCTTTTCTTGGGTTCTAACTCTATCTTTCACTGTCAACAGGACACTAACTAAATTAGTTGAATAAGGGTTTAATGTGAATTGAAACAAGCTTCACTTGTGACAGCCACAAGTTCAATACCTAGGATACCGTATCTGAAAGGGAACATAGCATATTTTGCCCTGTCTAATCACCATGATACAAGTGGCACCATGGCCGACAACCGTAAAGCAGCTCAGAGGATTCCTTGGATTGGCCTTATATTGCAGACAGTGGATCTCTAATTATGCTAAGATAATCAAATCACCATTAGAACTTTTAAAAAATGATCCCCCCAGGCCTCTCCATTGGCAGGATTACCATGAACAGGCATTTACTCAGCTAAAAATCCTCCTTTTAAATCCTCCAGCACTTGGTTTATCTGATTACTCCAAAGTGTTTTTCTTGTTTTTTTGTGAATGAAGCAAAGTTGTGTTAGGGCTATTAGAATAGCATAAAAACGATGGATTTAGACCAGTTGCTTACTAAAGTACAAATATTGGCCCATTTGCGGCTCCACCATTGCCTTAGGGCAGTGGCTGCGGCTGGTAGACATGGCAGCAGCACTTACACTGGGACATAAAACTTTTGCTGCAGTTCCTCACTCTATAGATGCCTTACTGTCAAAAACTAAAACTCAGTATCTATGTACTTCCTGGCTTTCCAAGTATGAATTAACTCTCTTAAATAGGGGTGCATGTGACTGCAAACAATGGAAAAGTAGAAACTATTATGTTTCGTTTCCTGATTTTGAAACAGCATTTCTTGAAAACCACATGCTAAAGTGCAACTTATTCCTTACTAGGCTAAAATGTAGATAAAGAAATCAGCAGATGTATTTGTGCTAAAGTAAGTATTTTTCTACTGCTCAGTTGCCTCTAGTTTAGCGATAAGAATATCCTGTTTTGACATCTTTTCTGTATAAATAATACTGGATTTCTTTGTTCAGAGATGCAAGTTTCTAATAGCTTTGTCTTCCACATATATGTATGATTTTTAATAAAGTATTTTGCTGAGCTGAAGACTGAAGTATTTGATTATTTACCATAACATGCTCCTTAGCTAATATTCTTCTGAAATTAGAAATAAAGTAACACATTAATGCTTATTTATTTACCCATTTATTTATTTAATTTGTTGTCCAGGGTAGACCACTGATCTCAGAAGACCATTTTTAGGCACAGCTTGGGGTTTACAACCACAAGTACAATTTTCTGCAAAACATTTTGACAAATATGTACATTCTGTTGAGTCAACAGTTTAGGAAAAATATGTTTTTACAATCACATCTGAAGATTTATTGAGTATGGATTAAAGTGTCATAGCCCATGTTGGCGTGAATGACTTGAGAAGTACCTCTCTGGACTATATGAAGAGAGACATGATAGAGCTCGTTGATTATGTGTCCCAGGCAGGTATGTCCCTAGCCTTAAGCAGCATTCTGCCGTTACCCAAAATGATGCCCCAATACAAACAGAAAATGATTGACTTTAACAATTAGCTTAGTTTTTGGGGACATTCCGGGGAGATCCAGTATCTGACAGCCTGAGAAGATATGATTGACAGACCACGATGCTTTGCCAGAGATGGCCTGCATCTATCTCACCTGGGCTTCAGGCTTCTGGCAAAGGCTGTTGCCTCCCCTATAGTGCCTTTTTTTAGGAAAAGTGATGAGGTTAAAACTACCTACATAAAAATGTCAACAAAACACAAATTAAAGATCTTGCTGCTAAATGCTAGCAGTCTAAACATGAAACTGCACTCATTGCAAGCATTCCTAACTCTGGAGAATGTTGACATCTGTGCAGTCAAGAAGACCTGGTTCAAGGCTCTGGAGAACACCCCCAACCTTACCTGATTACTCATCTTATCATACATTCAAACCCCAAACTGTGGGCAGAAAAGCCAAAGGAGGTGGAGTTTCAATATACATTAAAGACATACACACCTCCAGGCTTGTCAAACAATATGATGCACAGGAGACACTCCAGGTGCAGTTAACCAGTGACAAGATCCCTATTCAAATCATAGCTAGCTACTGGACCTCAAATCTGACACAAGATGCCCAATCTGCCTATTTGGACCTGTTCTAATCTATCAAATGTCAACCCTTTACCCTGATCCTGGGTGTCTTTAACTTCCCAAACATAGACTGGAAGAACTACTCATGCCAGAACACTAGTCTGGTGGACATCTGCAATAAATAAACTATACAGCAACAGGAAAATAAATGCTGTCCAAGACCAAGAAGGAGCAGGTGCCCAATTGGAAGCAATGTCTCCTTAGCCTGAACAAGCAAATAAGAGCACAAGTGAAGTCTTCCAAAGCAAATTTTGAGTCCAGATTGGTCACATCTACTAGAGACATTCATAAGGCCTTCTTTACATATGTCTGCAACCTCAAAGGAAGCACCCAGATCTGTTCAAAAATGGTGGTCAAGGACACCACATATACAAATGCCATAGATATAGCAAACTTGCTGGCTGACAAATTCAATGAAAACTTTACCCCTCTGTCCCCCATCAGTAAATCAGGACATCCCCAGTACCTGTCCCCTTACCCTTATATCTAGGGAACAGGTCATCACTGCTCTCTAAAAGGCAAAAAATACAGCCTCCATGGGACCCGATAACATCCCAGGCTGCATCCTACATGAACTCTGGCAGGAACTTGCAGCAAAATTAAGAACCCTATTCAACCAAAGCCTGAGTACTGGCTTCATCCCATCTGAATGAAGGACAGACACTGTCATCCCTTTACACAAAGGTAGAGTGTCCACCGATCCAGGACATTATAGACCCATCAGCCTAACTAGCCTGATCTGCAAGGCCATGGAACAAATTATGATGGACCTCATTAACAAGGACATTGGCAACCTTCAAACATTTGATGCCACACAGTTTGGCTTCATCAAGGGGAGGTCATGTCTACTAAATTTGGTCGACCTCTTTGAGACAGTCACCAAAGCCATGGACAAGGGAAAACAGTGCACATCCCCTACCTTGACCTGGCCAAAGCCTTTGACACTATTCCCCACTCAGGCATAATAGACAAACTCTCTCAACTAGGCATCAATCCATATGTTAACAAATGCAACTTAAAAAAACAAAAAAAAATAAAAAAAACAAAAAAATAAAATGATAAAACACCACCATGTGATGGCTGTTCCATCTGTCAATATGCAGTGAGCTCTTTTCCATATATCAATGGCATCAAGTTTACAGCTAGGCATGAATACAGTTGTAACACGGAGGGGTTAGTGTATGTGCTGAGATGTGGATGTAAGAAGTTTTACATAGGGGAAGCTTATAGGAGTTTTATGGTCCAGTTGCAGGAACATATTCCCCCGGATTTACTAATCTTCCATGCAGGACTAATCTAGTCCTGCACGGAAGCAGCAATTTAAGAGGAGGATGGCAGCGTGCCATGCATATTAATGAAGGAGCACTGCCTGAGCTCCAAATCCTACACTGAGCATGGACAAGTGCAGGGGGCTCTCAGAATAAACACGCCCCTGCAAAGTAGAACAGAAGAAAGTGTAAATAAATGAGCGAGACTGCTCATAGGTGTCCACATATTCCCACCAACAGTCCCCATGTGTTCAACAGTAACAGTACATTGAAATAGAATGAAGAAACCCTTGTATTTATTTTTTTTAAAACCCCGAGTACAGCTAACCATAGGTGCGTGGGTTTGCCCATCGCTTAGCTACAGTTAAAGCAGCTGAAAAGGCTGAAGAGGATAGCAAGGAATATATATATACAACTGAAGCAGCACAGCAATAATGTAGTGGTTAGAGCATCAGCCTAATGAACATGCATTCCTGGTTTGAGTGCCACTACAGCACATATCATTTTCCATGTGAAATCTGTATATGAACATATTGTTACATCTTTTTGCCGTATAACCTACATAATAACATTTAAATGTGAACTGGAGTACTGCATGAAATGCATATGTGAAGTTTCAGTGTCATAATGAATAAGGCACTAGTAAGCAGGTTTAAGCACAAATAAGCAGTAGTAAGCGTATCTAAGTGCGTTTGCATGGGGGTAAGCATTGCCTACACAGATTAAGCAAAGTAGAAGCTAACTGAGTGTAAGAAACTGTAACCTGAGGTTAGCAGTGCTTACCATCGCGCAAACCCACACAAACCCGCTTACAACTGCTTTAAAGTGCCTTAATCACACTGAATCCAACTGCCCATGTTCTGGCCAGCAGCAAAATAAACTGCCTCTGCAAGGCTCAAACTCAGGACCCTGTACATTATAGTCACAGTAGTTAACCACTAAGCCATCATAGCAATTGATATACATGAGGTATCCGCAAACTAATTCTCACCACAGGAAAATCAAACCAAACATGTGAACTGAATCTATGTACAGTGTAAAGTGATATAACCTGCTACATAACATAAATATGTGAACTGGAGTACTGCAGTAAGGCCAGATGTGAGGTGTTATTGCAATAAAGTGTTGAAGTTTCCAGGACCCCATACAGCATATGTACACATGAATCAAGGATACAAGACACATATATAACATGTAATGAAGAAGACATCAACGCCAAAAGGAAAATATCATGCAAATCGAATATTAAGCACAGCTAAGCATTGCACAGCACTGCTACGCAGACTACTGGCAGGATACTACCAGTGGGAGAAACAGTGTCAACCTGCAAAGTCTAATCTTAAACAAATCCATGTTCGTCCCTAGCGGGATGACCCCACAAATTCTGCTAAAAAGAGTCCATGGGGTAACATACCATGCCTTACAGGTAAGCAAAGAAGGATATATATGTTCGTGGACTGAATGTGTGGGAACCCTGAAGATCCATGGGGTGAGACAACTTACATGAAGGGTCCCGAGAAGTGGAGAGTGGACAATGTGTAGTGGTGTGGTGAGTTTTGGATGGAACCTGTAGGAAGGATGATTGATGTGGAGGAGAGAGGGGGTGGAGGGAATGATGGGTAAGACATTATGGTCCGAGGCGTGCCGGGGTTGGACGGACCCATTCTAATGGGACCACCCCATGGATGTAAGCGAGAAAGGAGGGGGGGACAGGAAGGTAACTGAGATTTACCATTTCCCATGGCAAAGCACGTTATGAGTAATATGTATGTTGCATAACCCATGGAATAACATATATATATATATATATATATATATATATATATATATATGAACTGGAGTACTGCTGCCATGAAAGAACATATATATCTATCTATCTATATATATATATATATATATATATATATATATATATATATATATATATATATATATATACACATATATGACCTAGAGTACTGCAGGAAATGCACATGTGAGGTGTCAGTATCATTATGGATGAAGCAATAGTTAGGTTAAGCAGCAAGAAGCAGTAGTAAGCATATGTCAGCACTAGTAAGCGAGTTTAAGGCCGTGTGCATTGGTTTGAGCGAAGGTAAGCACTGCTAATTTCTGGTTACAGTGTCCTACACCCAGTAAGCCTCTAAATTGCTTAACTTGTGTAGGCAGTACTTTCCCCCATGCACACCTGCTTACAACTGCTCAAAAGTACCTTAATAACACTGTATCCAACGGCCCTTGTTCTGCCTAGCAAAAAAATAAACTGCCTCTGCAGGGCTCAAACCTAGGCTCCTGCACACTATAGTCACAGTAGTTAACCACCAAGCCATCATAACAATAGATTTGAATAAGTTATCAGCAAACTAATCCTCACCACAAGAAAATCAAACCAAACATGTGAACTGAATCTATGTATAGTTTGATGTTGGATAACCTGCTATAGAACATAAATATGTGAACTGGAGTACTGCAGTAAGCATAGATTTGAGGTGTTATTGTAATAAAGTGTAGTAGTCCCCAGGTCCCCATACAGTATATGTACACATGAATCACGGATACCAGACACATATATATAACCTGTAATGAAGAATAAATCATTGCCAAATGGCAAGCATAGTGCTAATTAACTATTAAGCAATGCTAACCACAGAACAGTTCAAGTCAGTAAGTGTAAGCAATGTGTAGAGGAGCCAATTCAATCTGTCTAGTGGTATACCTCTTTAAGCAGTGCCAGCCTCATGTAAGCAGGTTTGCCCATAGCTTAGCCTTTTCAAAACTGGCCAATCATGGGGAAGTGTGGGAAAATGGCTGTATTTAAACCCCACAGGTGGGAATACTACCCATAACTGGTTGTATCTTCCTACTGCAGACAGAATGGCTGGTGTGGGTGAAAGCACTCGATTTAGAGTGCAGTGCTGGGGCATCCAGGAGTCAAAAATCATGGTATGGCTCCTGGTAAAACACCATGAGCAGAGACTACTGCAGGGCCATTATCAGGGCTTGCAGTACAAAATGGAGGCCTGGGACAGTCTCGCCCGTGACCTCACCAGTGCCACAGGTATCCCCCGGACTGGTGAGTAGGTCAGGTACCACCATGCTGACCTGAAGCTGTGGAGGGGGGATGTACTGGAACAGAGGATCCAGGAGTCTTAGCAGATGCCCAATGCCCCAATACTGAGTAAGTACTCATTCTACTAAGTAGTAAATAATTGCCTAGCTTGTGTATACTATGGATAAGTATGGCTAAATATCACTGCATTTCTCTGACAGCTACAGATGAGTCGTGCTGCGAACCAGCAAGCCCATGATGCTAGGCTGCAAAGGCTGCATCATGAGGCAGGTTAGTAATCAGTCTGCATGTACTATCATAAGAAATAAATATAAGAGCCTTAGAAAGTGTTGTACCAGTAGAAATAAATGTGTAATAGTCTGTGAATAAAGGTATAACCCTTGGAGTGCTTCTGTTTACTCTTCTTTCATATGTTGGTGATCTGTTTTATACTATAAATAGTACTGATGTATCTTAAGCAGTGTCACCCACACCATAGTATGCAGATAAAATGGGCATGAAGTCCTGCATAACAATGTTGGAAGTGCCAAGAGCTCAGTTATATTGTACAAGTTAGGGAGACTTAGTAAACAGTCAAAAGCTTTACATCAATTCCCTGATAGCACAGTGTACTGTGATGTTTAGTTATACTATTTTGTCACACACAGCAGGGGTTTGAATCCTGGGAGTGCTACTAAGTTGTATGCATAATCATACCCCACAACTGTACAGATTTTGATACAATGTTCAGATAGAAAGCTGTATGCATAATTACACCCAACAACAGTACAGAATTTTTCTAGAATGTTCAAATTATAAGTTGTATGCATATTCATACCCCACAACTGTTCCAATCTGTCCAGCATGTCCAGATAAAAGGCCCATATCACCAGCTTGGTACTCTGTTCCCCTGAAAATCCAGTGTGATGATCCAAGAAATGTAGACAGCTGTCAATGACATATAACTGATAGTCAAACGTGTACATAGTCAGAAAATGTATATGGAAACAAACCTGTCATTCTAGCACCTCACCCAAAGTGTATGACAGCAATTCTCAACATATGTTGCATTAACACCTGCAGCCTGTCACGCCTGTATGTAAGACACAGGTCACGTATAAAAGAATTTATAAAAGAATTTATAATCATACCAGTGTACAATATAAGGCCATTGTGTATTATAATAATACATGTAAGGGAAAGACCACTGCAGTAACTAAGAATGTTGTGAAAACTACAAAGATACATGTCCTCAACCCTCTCCCAGGGGTTGAGGGTCCAAATGTACCTGCAAATATAGTGTATATGCACAACTGTTGCTGTAGAAGAAATGGGCATCTATGGACCTTTCCTATACCCTTCCTGCACATGCCTAGCTATTTTCCTTACTGTCTTTCCCTCTTTGTGCCCCGTTTTTCACCACTGTCCTATCAACCCCTTTTTCTTTTCTTTTAAAGGAATTAGCACGGGGGGTAAGCGGCAGTAAGCACTGTTAATCAGTGGTAAGCGGGTTTGCATGGGTTTGCACAGGGGTAAGCTATGCCTACACAGGTTGAGAGATTTGAAGCTAACTGTAAGAAAACATAAGCAGAGGTTGGCAGTGCTAACCATCACACAAATCCATGCAAACCCACTTACAACTGCTTAAAAGTGCCTTAATCACTCTGTAGCCAATGTCCCTTGTTCTGCCCAGCAACAAAATAAACTGCCTTTCCAAGGCTCAAACCCAGGACTTTGCACTCCATACACAAAGTGATTTACCACTAAACCATGGCAGATATACATAAGCTGAAGTTTTCACAAACATATCATGCAGCACAATCAGTCAACAGTACAGGGATTGTATTATTATCACACCACATAACCTGTTAATGAAAGAAGTCTGGACAAAGTATGTCACACTGTGGGTACAAATAGGGATATATGTCAACTAATGCTCTGATACACTTAAAATGCTGGTAGTTACACAGTTATATGTATTAGAACACATATGTAGATGGCGATGAAGTCTGAAACACAAATGTATTGCCACTAGTTACTGACTTTAATGCTAAGATCATCCATGACAATTTCCAAGTGACTGAGGAACAGGCCAAAATATGAGCCGAACATGCATGGACATATGGACAGATATATATTTGTAAATGTAGACAGATAGCTATATGTAGATATATATACCAATGTATGACTTACAAATAATCATATAACATCAATTGTATATAGATACATACATATGTTCATATGTATGTATATATATATATATATATATATATATATGTGTGTGTGTGTATATATGTATATATATATATATATATATATATATATATATATATATATACACACACACACACACACACACACACACACACACACACACACACACACACACATATATATACACACACAGATATATATATATATATATATATATATATATATACAGATATATATATAGATACATATATATATAGATTATATATATATCTATATATATATATATATATATATATATATATATATATATATATATATATATATATATAGCCATATGAGATATATATAGGTACATACACATATACACACGCAAAAGGTATCACTAGCCATACATATGTAGAAGTAGTGTGGAAGTATTGGGTGCAAGGTATATCCCTCAGCCCCAAGCCCTTCAACTGGCACCTGTGTGAAATGTGTAGTGTGGCAACCATTCCCACTAATGAGAATGCTACCATTAAACATATACCCACCCACAATTCAAAGGACATGACAAGACACACAGGTATGCATACACAGATAACCTTTATTAGTGTACTATACAATAATGTATGCCAGTATTGACACCACATAAGGATTGAAATATGTAATCAGTCATGAATGCAAGGCTCACACAAAACAGTAGATGCAAGCAATGTGTATATATACCATACTATGCTGTCCAGGCCAAGGCCTTCAATTAGTACAACAGTAGAAACAGGATACATAAGAATCAACAATTACAGATGTAGTTCAGCAGCCTCCAATTACACCCTGTAGTCAAGCCATAGGGGGAAAAGTAGCACTTGTGTTAATGTCACAGTATCTTGTACATAACATTGCTTAACCTGACATCTCACTATCACACTGAATGACCCTCGTCTTAAGAGTTATATCACTGAAAAGCAAAAAACTGTAAGGCTGACCATGCTGGAACACACCACGATTAACACTTTAGCGTAAAAAACTGTTTAATCTCCGCTTTCATCAATACAGACTTCCTCAGAAATATAAATCATGCTACACATTACAATATTTAAATGCTACAAGAACCAATCAAATGCAGTTTTAAAATAATTGATAATTAAGACACAGTCATGAAATGCAACCACCTAAAAGGGGCAATACTTCAAAACATAAAACATTCTTTAAACTACTTTTTTACATATACTCTCCGCTCTTTTAAGAAACATTTTATATTTATAGCATCATTTAAACCAGGCGGCTGATCCGCTTTTAATTTTATCTGCCATCTGTTTTTTTTTTGTTCCAACTGATTTTTAAAATTACCTCCTCTTAAATTCAAATGACTCTGTTCTAGGATCGAGAATAAAGTTTTTTTATAATTATGACAGACAATGCTATGCCTATATAAAGCATTGTTCTGATCTTTGTTTTTTATATATATGTTCTCTGATCCTAGTTAACAATCGTCTGGTGGTCATACCAACATAAAAAGAGGGACATGAAATACAAATAGTAATGTATATCACCCCAACACTTTTACAAGAAAAATAATCCAACACTGGTATGCTATAATTGAGATGGGACAAATTTATAAAAGGTCCTTCTGATATATATCTAATCATACTACATGTTTGACATTTGTGCATGCCCTTAGTAGTACTGTCAGCAACTGAACTGTCTCTACATTTTTCAAATAAACTTTTCAAACTAGCATCTTTTTTATATACAAAACTAGGGTGTTCACCCACACTATTACACAATTCTTGATTGCCTTTCACTATCTTCCAGTTGTTTGATATGATATTCCTAATAGCTGGTGCATCACTAGTTATTGGCAGATTAAAACATAAATGTTTGTCATCACCTGGTGTATGCTTAGTGACCAACACCAGAGCTTTAGTAAGAATAGGTGGATACTTTTCTATTCTGCCATTCCATACATATTGAATTTGTTCATCCAACAGATTTTCATCATATCCACATTCCAAGAACATGTTTTTGATATATGAGAACTCTATTTTTAGTCGTTCATCATCACTAGTCATCCTACTAGCACGGATGAACTGACCTTTTGGAATGTTCTTTTTATATGGTATGGGTATTGACTGGAAATATTTAAGTATCCATTCATAAAAGTAGGTTTCCTATGAATACTACTACTAAACTTGTTTTCCAAATAGTTCCATTCCAAATGGACGTCCAAAAAATTAATAGAAGTACCAATGTCTCCTACAACAAATTTGAGAAAAGATGAGCATGAATTGATGGTTCTAACTAATGTATTGACTGTTTTGGCATTCCCTTGAACTACAAATATCATGTCATCTATAAACCTTTTGTAATATACAACCTGAAACTGGTTAAAGTAAGATTTAACAATTTCTTGCTCGCACCACCCCATCACAATGTTGGCGAAAGAAGGGGCAACAGCTGTCCCCATTGCTATGCCTTGAATTTGTTTATAATAAGACTTATTAAACAAAAAATAATGATTTTTCAAAATAATATCCAGCAAATTACAATGAAAATTGATAACATTAGTATGACAATTAGTAAAACGATTTAGATACATTCTAACATATTCAACCCCTATTTCATGTGGGATGCATGTGTATAATGATGTGACATCTAATGTAAACATGATGTATTTATTTGGATCAAACCTTACTATTTCATTAAACAATCTAAAACTTTCCAAGAAACTCCATCAGTCCTTTAAAAAAGATTCCATGTTTTGAACATAACACTGTAAAAAAGAATCCACAAGTAAGGAAATACCTTCCGTAACATAATTTGGTGCAGAAATAATAGGTCTAAATGGGGGGTTGGATAAGCTCTTATGTGTCTTCGGGATGCCGAATAACACACCAATTTTGGGATTTTCTATATTACAAAAATTATACATAGCCACATTCAAATCACTTGCCAACAGACTATCATACAAAAAGTCAGAAACATATTTATAACATTTTAAAATGTCAATATTATTAACTTTTTGATATTCACTTTCATTTGCAAGCATGTTTTCCATCTTGGCTACATAATCCATTTGGTCCATTAAGACAAGCATACCCCCTTTATCACTTTTCATAATATGTATGGATTTGTTTTCACACAATTCTTTCATTGCAATTCTAAGTTCTGCACTCAAATTGTCACCCATAGGATGCTGTTTATTAAATCTTAAAATAACTCCTAAATTCAATTTCACAAGCTGATTCAAAAATTTTTAAAGTATGGCTCAACAATGGATTAAAACAAGGTGGTTTGACCAACAGTTGTTCAGTGTTTTTAACGTCTTTCAATAAGTACGACAAATTTAATTTCCTAGTAAATTGCTTAAGCTCAACAATTGCATTAGTGATATTTGTTTTCATATTAGGAACAAAATTTAACACTAACCTCAGCTAAGTAATATGGTTAGCATTTAAATTAAAACTAGACGAATTCAAAATGTCTTTCACAAAAGCGTTATACCTTATCCGTTGTCTGTTGAGGAATCCGATGTTAATGGAACACTCTGGCCCTTCTTGCGCGTGGTTATGGGCTTCAATCTCAATTGCCTTTTTTCTTTTTCGAAGACTAAAAAAGATTTTGTTTTGTCCCCCAGTTCGTTGTTATTAAGGAGAGGAACATCTGTTTCTTCGTAAAAAATGCCTTCATCCACAGACCCATTACCATCTTTAATAGTTTTAACCATCCTACTGCTGTTTGAAGAAGACGTCAATGGTGTAATTTCAACATCACTCGAAAAGGCGGGTCTGTTAGATGTATGTTGTTTAAGGTAGACTGATTTGGAAGCTTGAAAGTTCCTTTTATTGAACGGAATGTTGTTATTACTGTTGTTATTAGGAAGGAACATGCTGTATGCAATATACATCTCATATGCAATCAAGTCACGATCCAATTTATTATTTTTTCTTTGTATTAATGTTTTTTCATGCTGTTCTAACTCTTCAAGTAGAAGAGAAGACTCAGTTCTTTCAGAAAAAATAAACTGAAATCTGGTTTCAATGGCTTGTGCAGCCTTAAGAATGTCTTCTTTAAGACCCATTATAATGTTATTGTTGCGCTCCACCAGTAATTTTAAAAAGTCGACACCTGCTTCATTAAAGAAATCTTTTAAGTTGTTGAAAAAAGGGTATTTGTCAGTTATGCCATTGGGGCATTTAAAGAACCGAAGTCCTTTGGGCACTATATTTAATTCAATGCATTTGTGAAAATATTTTCAATATCAATGCTTTTATATTTCTTAAGCAACTTACTTATATTGTCACGTAAAGCCTTGTAGTCAGTTAAACTAACAGTGTCAGTTAGTCTTTTGGTGCAACTAAAAGGATTCTCACCATTATTTAGCACCACTGCAATGTTTGAATACAGTCCCTTCGATTTACCATTCTTTGCTTTTATAAAACCAGTATTTTTCATCATCTCACTATGCTGTTCGTTAGTATTCACCTCCATGACAGTGTCTGCATCTTCCGATTTGGAAGCTAATGATTCTTTTCTTACATGCTCACTCAGCAAACGTAAAGACTTCTTGATGCCTTCCATGGTCTTTAAAACGACCTGATTAAACCGTGCCTCAGGAGAACCTCGAAGAGAATGAATGCTAACATCCAATAAAGGGTCTCCAGCCACTTCAGCCATAGCAGAAACCAAAACTAAAAAACACAAACTGAAAAAACTGATAAGCAAAAAACTGCAAGGCTGACCACGCTGAACACTTCAGCGTAAAAAACTGTTTAATCTCCGCTTTCATCAATACAGACTTCCTCAGAAATATAAATCATGCTACACATTACAATATTTAAATGCTACAAGAACCAATCAAATGCAGTTTAAAAATAATTGATAATTAAGACACAATCATGAAATGCAACCATCTAAAAGGGGCAATACTTCAAAACATAAACATTCTTTAAACTACTTTTTTACATATACTCTCCGATCTTTTAAGAAACATTTTATATATAAATGGCTGCACAAGGGCAAGGAACACTATGTACCACACACTTACCTCTGGAATGTACAAGGGCACATATGTGTTCTCCAGTTGTTGCCCCTATATATATGGACTTGGCCCAACAGTTGGTGTGGGAGTCCATGATATGACTGGGATAATAGCAGTAATGCTACCGGTAAATAATGATAGGCCATTACCTAACAACCCTTTCTGTATCACAGCAGGACAAAGGCTGGAATATATGTGGAGAACAGAGGCAGGAACATAGGGCCATATTTGCATTATTGCTGTTACACACCCTGGAAATTGCTGGTGTTACAGGATTTGTTGCAGCATATCCTTATGCAGGGATACAACATTGAAATACAAATGGATGTAGCCATGTACTGATAGCACTCAACAGACAGAATGCCACAGATATATCTGGGACAATACCTGTGTGGTGCACCGACAAAACCTAACAGCCAATCCCCCTGGTATCATACGGATAGGCCCACAGTTGAGAGCTATGCAGGCAGACAAAATTCCATGAAAAAGTACCATGCACACAGAAACCCTGTAAGAACAGCAAGATACATTGCACACAACAACACTACTCACGCTGTCTTTAGGTCTGGAGCCTTACCCAAATGTGGATTTGGCCTGTGTCTGCAGGTTCTACTGTAAGAGGTTTTGCTACCTGCTGTCTGTAACACTGATGTCCACACACAGGAAGGATGTCATCCATACTGTAAAGATGAAGGGACAATGCCCACAGAAGCCAGCAATTTATAGTACAGGGTTGCCGTGACAGTGGTTGTCTGAAGTACTACACAGCAGGCTGCATGCAATTAGCAACTGGTGGACACTGACTGGTACAGAGGCCACCACCTGATCATGTGCAATACCAACAAAAGCATGCTGCAATCTATTCAAACCAGCTCAATCACTCTGCTGAAGAGAGGGAAAGAGAGAAGGAGAAAGGGAGATAGAGAGGGAGAGAGAGAGGGAGGGAGGGAGAGAGAGAGGGAGAGAGGAGAGAGGGAGAGAGAGAGGGAGAGAGAGAGAGAGAAGGAGAGGGAGAGAGGGAGAAAGAGAGAGGGAGGGAGAGAGAGAGAGAGAGAGAGAGAGAGAGAGAGAGAGAGAGAGAGAGAGAGAGACCCCTTTTCAAGAAAGCTTACAAAGCTCAAAAAAGCATAACAGGTATGTGAAACAGATATGCATTTGCTGACATGTAGTATATGGCATAGAATAATAGGATGTATACTGTGAAAGGAAGTATATGTGCCATCAGTACTTGTTCCTGTAATGATGTTCTGCTTAACAACTGCACTGGACAGTAGTCTCAGTCCCTGTGGGCAGTGGGATATACCTGTCAAATGTGCAGACCAGCAGTGAATGGCAAAGATGTGACCCATGATATCTGTGTTCTGTAAATGACTGTGGCCAATGGCTGGTGAGGGTATTAATACTGCCATGACAGACACATGGGTGAGAGACCACACCACCTGCAGGACAGTCATGTTAAAGTGTAGCATAGCATGCCCAACTACCATAGCAGTATAATATGCTTATCTAAAGTTTGTCGACATATATACCTCCCTAATGTTAGTATGTGTTCACATGTGACACCTGTCTGTGTTGCAGCAAGGCAGAACAGATCAGCTGTGAAGTAAAGAGGATAATGAGTGTGGTCCAGATGTTTGTATGCACCCCACATACAGATGCATATATGTGTGATACATATTCACAGCTGTGTATGTTTACAGAACCTCGGACAGTTATACATTTATATAGTTATATAAACAACACAAAATGATATCTACACATATATGCACATATACAAACATATATCTATATATATATGTATACAGACAGATATATGTGTGTGCACGTATGTCTACATATATTTTATATATATATATATATATATATATATATATATATATATATATATATATATATATATGTGTGTCAATACATGTCCCCTGCCATGACATGTGTGAGAGAACATCACACCTCAATGCACAACATACCTGCACACCAGTACATGGCTGCAAGATGGAGTGTGGAGTGAGGTGTGTAACCCATGTTGGGAACACATTGCAATTGTATGAGATGGTGGGATATATATGTTGGTGAAGGGTATTAGGCACATATTGGTATGTAGGTCTGGTTGGGTGACAAACAAGACAGCATACAGGGCTGGTATATGACACATGTTATGGTTAAACACTGTGGACGGGTAGTTACATTTGGAATGTGGAGGCCATTGAGCCCCCACTTGGGAACAAAGGGAACATGGTGCCCACCCATGGACAGTCATGACAGCATCTACATGGACATAAAGGTGCCTGGGCTGTGCACTGGGCAGGAGGGACATGCATGTTGAACCCTGTGTAGGTGTACTGCATGCCTCCAGGTGATGTAGCACATACCCCATGTCTCTGTGGAGCTCCCTATGCAGAAGACCCTCAACCTAACTGGGTGACAGACATATGTATGTGTGTGCTCCATGGGGGGACACCAAGCCCTGAGGTGGTTCCACATGAAGGTAGTGATGGAACAGTAGATAATGAGATTCCATGGTGGGTCATGGCTGTGATGTGGACTGGTAACATGTGCACATTAGGTTGGAGTGGAGTTCCTGCTGGCAAATAACCCCTACACATACTGCTGTGTAACTGTCATGGAACATATGTGGGCTGTAATAGTCCATACAATCCCAAACCATGTCCAACAGCATGCATAGATATCCCCCAATATCACAGAATGGCAGATGTGTAGCAATCGCATAGCAGACCTACCACATGCATATGTGGAAACAAAGTGGCAGTGACAATGGCATGCAGGTGAAATACCCTGTAACAGCCCAGCAACTCTAGTGTACCCACAGGGAGCATGTCTAGAAACACATAGCAGAAAGTGTTGCACAATACAATATATGACCCAATGGTACATATACCGGACACAGACCACTAGCGTTGTGTGAACATTATGTTGGAGCTTATATGGTGGTGGGAGACTGATATGTGTATTGTATTATAGTAAACTTGACATATGAGTTGCTCAGACATATTTCCATCATTATGTATTTCAGGGAGTATGGTGCACACGAGGAATCCCGCATACAGTGCCACTGAGGATGAAATTATAATCACCAGCATCATCCACAACTACGAGCTGTTGTTCTCACGGACAAGCCAGGACCAGCAGGAGAGAACAGCCATGTGGAATGATGTGGTCTGCAGGGTGAAAGAGGTAGGGATGCACAGCCATACATATGAGCAGGTCTGCCACCATTGTAGTGACCTGCTCCGCCAAGTACGTCGCCGTGCTGCTGCCATGCGGGGTGAACATCTTGCAACAGGGGGTGGTCATAACATCCATTCCTCCCTCACTAAAGTGGAGGAGCTGCTCATGAGCCTGGTAGCACCTTCCTGCCCACAAGATCTACAGACTTATACAGACATAGAGGTGGGTGCTACATACACAAACCAGACATTGAGCATGCAGGTAAGGTTCCAGGGTATATCCATAGACTACTGTAGTGTATGCATCTGTAAAGGTAGATCATGCATATGTGAGATGTGGGGGTTGGTTGCTGTGTAGTACTGATAAGCAGTAATGCATAATCTGTAGTACTGTGGATTTCAGCTGTTGTTGTACTGTAATATTTCAGCCATCCTGTAGCAATGCCACAGCTGTGGTGACTGACATCAACTCTTTCCCATCCCAATGTAGGTACCTCTGGGATACCAGCCAGTCAGCGGCCGGATGTCACAGTGAGTATGGTTTAAGGTTATGCTTGGCAATTCACTGTGCATGTCATAGCTAAGCTGTAGGCCATGTACACATCTAACACACCTACCCATAATGCATGCTGTACATGTTCACTGACAGAGCACACCCCTCACTAATGGAATTACCAGCCTCAAACACATGCAATACACAGTCCATCTCAGACAACTGTGGCAACACTCCAGTGCACATTGCCCAGGCACAGCTGACATCTGCCCAACATACAAAGCTATGTCATACACAGATCAGCTGAACATGCTACACATAAAGACATCCCACTCCCTCTGCAAACACACACTTCAGGGTCCTAAACCTCATCAACACATTACACAGAACATACTGGAGGGATAGGGCCCTGTCCTGGGGAATCCCCACACTCTGGAATGGACTACCCATACATGTCAGGCAATGCTACTCACTGGCCCTCTTTACAGAAACACTTGACAATTGGATGGGAAATGGGGAATTCACCCTGGGTAGTATGTCTGTGCCACAGCCTGACAGGGGCACAGGGGAATAACATTAGTGGGTGGTACATGGCTGGGAAGCCCTGTGGCTAGGCTTATGTAGGCCTCAGGACCAATGGACCAGTACTCACCTATGAACCTATGTGTACTACAGGCAACATCAGCCAGGGCTCAATCATGGTCAATAATGGTCTCTACACTCACCATAGGTACAGTACATTGTGTCTGGGGTCGGTCTAATGGTAGTCTATTACTCATACATGCATCACTGATGATGACATCTGTGAATACACATCAAGCATTCACTAAACACATGTCCAGATGTGATCCAGGAACACACAGAGGCTGTAAGCAGCATCAGAAAAACAACTGACACACAGATACACATCCTGCAATGGTGTATACACCTGTGAGGCATGGTGCACAGTACATGCCAGGGTGCTGAACAGATGCACAGCAATGTTGTGGACATGGGTGCAGTGAGTTCCAGGGGGAGGGCCATCACCTACTAACAGACGTCATGCATCACAGCCATGTATAATGCTGGTAATGGGGATTGACTACAGTTGCACTGCATGCTGTTGAGCGCCACATGTCCTGCATGCTGACATGTGTGTAATTACAGGTTTGTGTGTGATACTGTACTGCACCATCACCTACTATTGTGTGTGTTATGGGGGTACAGGAGCTGTCTGTAGGTGCTGTCTGGTAGAGTGTATGGGTTGCCATGTATGTCGACTGCATGTGTGTATGTCTGTGTGTGTGGCCATGTCTGCACACGTGTGTGTGTGTGTGTGTGTGTGTGTGTGTGTGTGTGTGTGTGTGTGTGTATGTACTATCTAGTGGTGATGTACAGGTCTTACAGTCTGTTCCCTGTTTTCCCCTCACAGGTGGTGAGGTGGGGCTGCGTACCCCCTGCAGGGAATCTGATGTCACTGATACAGACAGTGACCATGAGGATAGGTGTGTTGAGGCATAGGAAGGGTCATCAGGGGCTGCCACTGGGCCACCAATTGACAACCCACATGTATACACCCCATCCACGCTCACAGTCACACTGCCTCTACATACCTCATCACTGTTGGCCTTAGCTGAGGGACAGCCTATGGTTGGCATTGGCCAGGACAGTGTGGTATCTATGGCACATGTGTCAGGACACAGCAGCCATAGCCAGATGTCTGGTGGTGTATCACCTCTGTAACTGACATCATCTGTGACCTAGCAGGTGCCATCCATAATTACACTGAGGACATGGATAGACAGTGGGGGTGAAACATTGGCTCTCATTCACAATGTCATGTCCATGCGTCAGGACAGGGCAGGATGGTTGCTATGGCCACATGGATGTATGCCAGCAACACCAGCAGCTGGAGGTCGACTTGGAATCCAACCAGTCACAGCCACTCCCATAGTGACAGTACCAGCCGCAGCACTGTGGGGGGGGGGTGCTGTCTACAGACCATCATAGCAGACGACATGCACGTGGCCCTGGCCAGTCCCAGGAGGGACCTGGATCCAGTGGACATCTTTCAAACTCGAGGGACAGTACTCGATCTGGCTTTGTACCTAATACTGCCTGTAGCACCCCTGCTAGGCACAGGTCCCGTGTCCATGGCCGGAGACGGTGAACTGCAAACCCTGCCAGGAACAGTCTGCAGCTGTCTCACAATTCCCTGTATAGGGGAGCCACATGGAGGAACTGTGTGCATGCAGACACACACACATAAACAACAAACCTAGGGCAACCACATACCTGCACACACAACATCACCAGTGGCCTATAACAGTACTCTACTCCCTCACACACACACATGTTGTCAATTGTATGGCTCAGCCTAGGCCTCTGGCAAACCAACAACACACCCTGTGCATATGATGATACTTGTGCCACTCCCTGACATCCGTGACATCGATGCAGGGACAGACTATCATGGTGCTGTGCACAGGGTGACTGTACAACAGTGTAGCAATTGAATGATGTGTAGCATGTTGTCAGCAGTAAAGTGAAATGCTAATAACTTGGAAGGTGTAGCTGTGCAGCCATGATGCATCATAGCAGTAATTAACAATGTTGTATTGTTGTCATCAGTAACTATTCTGATTGTGTTGTGTTTGTCCATGTGCCACATGACTGATGGGTGTAGTGGTGTCAGCAGGCATTCTACAGTGGACACCAGTAAGTGTAGTGGGTGGTACACATGCCATGGCTGGGTACAACACACAGAGCCTTTGTTTGTTTGCAGTACAGGTACAAGACTGTACACATGGAGGTATGTCCCCGTGCATGTAACACATCTGTTGCACATGTAATCCCACCAAGACAGGATAGGCACAATCACACAGTGGTATATATGCAGTCTGCAATGTGGATGACATTGAACATGCTAACAGCAGTGTGTATGTCCCTCTCACCACTCTACTGCAATCCTCACCTAAGTAACATGTGTGTGCCAATGCTTGTGGCATAGCCCTACCCTTAGGAGGGTGTGAGGCGCTCAACTACTGTGAATGGTGTAAACAACAACTAACAACCTGACTACATACACTGTACAGTGTTACAGACAGCTATGTGGGGGCTGGCAGATGCAACAGTAACTGCAATAATAGCGGTTGTGTCTACAACAGCCACACCCAGTGAGTTATTGCAACCCCAGTAGTGTTGCACACTTCTACAGTGTGGAGTAGGGCATTAACACATCTATGACCTGTGAAAGACTGTATGTCCATAGGATGGCACCTGTGGAATGTTGGCATATGCCAAGCAGTCCTGGTGGAATCATATTCTGTGAACGGAGGTCGATCCTTTAACAACTACACACATTCCTACATGTGGGATGGTGTACAAAAGCCTGCTATGATCTACATAGGCATTGTGCACCTCCTAATCCTCATCTACACCTGTCATGATTGGGTAAAGGAGGCATACCAGGTTCAGGTTGTATTCTCTGCCTTTGACAAGTCCAACATTGGCGGGTTCCCATGTGTTAAGTTTACCAGTGACATTGGCCATGGTTTCATTGTTGATATGTTATATGTCCCTGCAGACCAGGGTCATCAGGCTACTGGGTGTTAGTTCCCAGCTGACATGGAGGATTTCTGGTCATCCTTGCCAACACTGGTGAATCCATTGTCAGTTGTAGGCCTATTGGATCATATGAGGGATCCCAGCTACTTACTGCACCTGCCCAGGGGGTTCCCCCAAGCAAGACACATCACTTGACTGTACTGCATGATATGTTAGTAATGCGAGTCTGACATCCTACAGGTGGGATGGAGTATTGTTAACATGTACTGCCCTTGTCATGTAGGGTCCTGCTTATGAGATCTGCTAAAAGGTTGTTATTGTATTGCAGGCCAGACGTGTTTGGCTGGGGGGGTTACCTATCCTTGCTAGATGTATGTTGTTTGGGTCTCTCAAAACCATAAATGGTGCATGTGGACATATATGTCGTGGTTACATTCCCAGTTCCAACTACAGATGTATGTCCATATATACCTATATTGATATATATGTGTTCACCTTTGATAGGGAGGCAATCATTTCTTCGAGCGGCCCTTTCTGCAAACCGAAAGGACAAACCCGTCATTTCTTACTGCACCACAGTTCAAAAGACAGCAGTTCTAAAGGCACCTTCACTGACTTTCGAACTGCAAGTTGGAATACATATCGTAATGCTGGGGGGCATGCCCCCTGCACCCCCCATCTGGGGTGCTGGGCCCCCCACAACCCCCCTACTGTGATATACTAACTCCTAGACTGGACTAAAGTGGGGATAGCCAAATATTCCCCATCCCCACTATAGTGCCATCCACAACCAAATTGCATAATCTTCAATGAGCGAATGCATAGTGACATTCACTCATTGCACATTCGATGTATGTATTGCAAGATTGTGCAATGCTGGGAAGATACTTTTAACCTTCCAGCTTTCTGACACATGGATTTCTCCCTTTGAAAGGTGAGCCATATATATGCTAACATGTATGCATTCCTAGTGCTGTATATATGTGGACATGTGGATGCATACATATATATCTATGGATGTATGCGTATCTATGTATATATGTATTTATTGGCTTATATGTATATGTATATGTATATTTCTACACCTATATCTACATATATAGATATGTTATATCCATTTAAAGATGAATATATATATATATATATATATATATATATATATATATATATATATATACACACACACACACACACACACACAAATACATCTACATGGCGGAATACATTACCTGTAGTGTTGTATACCTGGGCTGGATGTTATGTATATAAAAACATCATGATTATGCATATCTGCCATGGCTTAGTGGTAAATCACTTTGTGTATGGTGTGCAGGGTCCAGGGTTTGAGCCTTGCAGGAGCTGTTTGCTTTGTTGCTGGGCAGAACACAGCCCATTGCAAGCGGGTTTGCGTGCGTTTGCGTGATGATAAGCACTACTAACCTCTGGTTACGTTTTCATACACTCAGCTTCTAAATTGCTTAACCTGTGTAGGCAGTGCTTAGCTCCGCGCAAACCTACTTACAACTGCTTTAAGGTGCCTTAATCACTCTCTAGCCAGTGGACTGTGTTCTGCCCAGCAAAAAAATAAACAGCTCTTGCAAGGATCAAACCAAAGACCCTGCACACCCTAGACAAAGTGATGTATTACTAAGCCATGACAGATACACAGATATTCAATGTTTCAGAAGCATATCAGTCAGTCCTGTCATGCAACAGTACAGAGAATGTATACCAACATCTAGATGTCTGCATGTGTAACTATATTGCAACCTTAACAGATACAACATATCCATATATGTATAGATATACACACACACACACATATATATATATATATATATATATATATATATATATATATATATATATATATATAAATATATGTTGTTTTACTAACTCTATATACATATATATCACTATCTATGCACATATTCTTATATATCTGTTAGCAGATATATCTATATAGGTATATATGACCATACATCTGTAGATAGCAATTGCAGATTAACAAATACACATATGTCCACATGCACCATTAATGGGGTTGATAGGTCCCACTCACTATACGTGTTGTACGACTAGGCATCCCCCCACAGCCAAATACATGTGTCCTGCAATACACTATCAGGTACAGTCTGCCTCCCATAGAACATGTAATATGTGGAAGCCATGAACGTCCCCAGGATACAGATACACAGACACATATATGCAGATACAGATATATATATATATATATATATATATATATATATATATATATATATATATATATATATATATATATATATATATATATATATATACATGTGACTACACATACACACGCAGATATATGTACAGTAAGATACATATGTAGGAGGTGCACACAATATGGAACAGCCACTATGTCTACATTTAACACCTGAACAACTGTACACTGTATGGGCGAAACATACTAATGTCAATTGTTGCCTGCAACATATACCCATAGAAAGGTCATAGGAAAGACACCACACACTGGTTTGCAGAAATGGGAGTCCTTTAATTGTGTGCTGTAACAGTTCTATATGCCATATCATATAGCTGTTCAAATACTGACAATCATATATGTGGAGAACTGCAACTGTGAAACAGTTACACTAATACAGTAGTCTGAAAAGGTTCACAACTGTTGCTGTCCAGGCCAAACCCTTCAGAATGTACAATAGTGCAGACAGACTGGGCCACAGGGTACCACACAATTAACAGTATGTACTGCAGGTGTGTAGTTCAGCAGCCTCTATCTACATTCTGTAAAATTCCGTAGAAGGTAAAGACATTTTGTGATCAAATGGGTTGTACCCAGTACATAACAAGGCATAACGCACAGAACAGTCTGTATGGCAGGAGGCAGTAGGCTTGCAGTACCCCAAGTCATGTAAGTAATGTCAGTATAGGTGGAGTATATGGTACTGTACATCCACATACCTTGTGGCAGCTCATCCCTGATACCCCCACATTTTGTAACACCCTAGGTCATGTATGGTGCTCCCCACCTAGACTCAATAATACAAGCCCATATACCACTGTTACATACACTGGCCTCTGCAGTGCATAAGGGCACACATGTGTTGTGTAGGTGACACCCACACATATATGGCCCCAGCCCCACTGTATGTGTGGGGGATACAACAGCAGTGGACTAATGGCAGCAATGGCAGTGTGATATACTCACAGCCCACTACAGAACAATCCCCAACAGCATGACATGTGCAAAGCTTGGTATGTAGATGGGGGACAGAGGCTGGAACACAGGCACTTATGGGGAAAACTGTTGCCATATACTAAGCAAGGTGCTGGTGTTACAGGATAGTCTGCAACATACCCTTAGTCAGGAAATTGAGGTTAGAAATAGACATGGATGTAGCCATGTACTGATAGCATGCAACACACACACTGTCAGTGTAATATCTGACACAGGACCTGTGTGGTGGATGGACAACACATGATAGGCATACCTCTGTCCAGCAAGAGGTTAGGTCCACAGTAGTGAGCTATGCAGACAGACTGCATTCCAAGGTACACTAGTATGTACACACACACACACACACACACACACACACACACACACACACACACACACACACACACACACACACACACACACACACACCCTGTAACACCAGTACTATGCAAAGCATTACACTACTCTACCCACAGTCTGTCTGTAGTTCTTGATCCTCCTACAAATATGCGGCCACTCTGAGTGTGCAGGTTCTCCTGTAAGAGGTATTGCTACCTGCTGCATGTATCACTGATGCCCACACACAGGAAGGATGTCCATCACACAAGAAATGTAAAGGGACCACACCCACATGCTATAGGGATTTATAGTTGGTGGTTTTCATGACAGTGGTAATTCAATGTAGTACATGTGTAATTATATATATATACATATATATATATATATATATATATATATATATGGCTATCTGGATAAGTATATGTATATATATTTCCACCATATGTCCTGGACATGGATTGTAGCCATACACCAGCTTCTACAGTCCCAGAGACGTAGTGCAAGGGGATGACAGGTATGTATAGCAGGTATATTACTAGACTGCTGCTACTGTCATTGGGATTGTCTTCTTTGACATGGTGTGTGTGTGGATGCTGACATCTGCTTATAACATGTGTGCCACTGACTACTGACAGACATCCTAAGGGAATCATTGTAAGGTACCACTGCTAGCATGTAATGCCCCTGTGGAGTGCAGAAGAGATATTGGCCACTATATGTGGAACTTCAGACACACCCTGTACAGTCCAGAGGTATACACATAATCCCTTAGTGTACCACATGTGTACCAGGCCTGACAATATGGATGTTGACAGCCATGTAGATGGGTATAACACATAACGACTGGTATACATTTGGCACCATAGGTGTTGGATTCACACACTCCTGTCTGGTCTGACACATAATGACTGCTGGTGCAGGGGTGCCATGGATGCATACCACCCACTAGATATTGACATACATCTGTACAGCATCCCACTGCTCTGTCTGACATACATGACATTTAAGGGAGGCCCAGCAGCAGCAGTACATCTAGCAAGTATCTGCACATAACATCCCACTGGTTAAGTACACGAAACTGCTAGGCATATAACAATGCACTGCGCAGGCTTCAGGCAGACTGGCTCAACACTGGCTTACATCTCGTATGGGGGAATGCACATGTACCTGCATATATAGCAGGCTCAACAGCCATGTCACAGGACAGGGTAAGATACACCTGTGTGACAGTGCATAACCACAACCAATGTGAACACAGCCACAGCCACATATGGTAAGTTAGCATAATATTACAGTATATGGGCTATCTGTTCTACACCATCTTCATATGTGCTTCTACACAGTTTGGTATGATGGCTGTCTGTGGTATGGGACATGTGTGTGTATGGCCCTACAAACATGTAAGGCAAAAGGGTACCATACAGTGGGACAACATGTAACATCTGATAGAAGGGGAGCTAGAACAATGACATCTACCACATTCTGTACACAGGCTGAAGTACATATTAACAATACACACACTGCTGACATTCACCATCACTACACAGACCTCAGTACTGTACAAATATCCACAGAATGTCCAGCTTATGTCATGAAATATGACCACTACTGTACATGACATGTGTAGCAATCTGATATATCACTGGTTTGTTATAGGTTCATAAGTTGGTACTGAGCTATCTGACCGAAGGCATATATTAGCCCAGCCACATTGTGCGGTATTCACCGCCCCTTTAGTAGTTCCCTAGACCCTTGTATTATCAGCTAGTACCCTTGGCCCCTATCTAGTAGTGCTGTTGGTGTGATCCCCGGTGTGAACTTTCTGTTACCCATCCACTCATCAAGGTTCCTCCTGAAGAGTGATAGTGAGGGGCTCTGTGTTATGTAGATCAGGTCCCTGTTCCATAATAAGGGAAGTCTCTGCGAAGGGAATCTATCCCTCCAGCATGTTCTATTCATTGTTGTGTTGAGGTTTATATCCCTAGAGCATGTAGCTCGAGTAGATTTGGTTTTGCTAAGATGGAGCATGTTCAACAATTCTGGGTTGGACATGGCTCTGTACGTTAGACAGAGATTGCCTCTGAGAAAGCGGTATGCAACAGAGAACAGTCTTAGCTTTTTCAATCATGCTGCATAGGGCAATTGTTTGAGGCCAGTAATTCTCTTGGTTAGGTACCTCTGTGGTCTCTCCAGCTGCTGGAGATGTCTAGCCAGGTACATTTCAGTTGGTGCATTGTACTCAATAATGGGTCTGATGAGGGAAGAGTAGAGGGGCACCATTACATTCTTAGATCTTGATGCAAACCCTTTCATGATCAGATGGGTCACATAGAAGGATTTTCTAACCACTTTGGCAACATGGTTATCAAAGGAAAGCTGGCAATCTACTTGGGTCCTTAGATCCCTTATTTCTTCTTCAGGTTTCAGGGGATTACCTCTTATGTTGTAGTTTGCAGGTACTCTGTTTTTTCCAAAGGGGATTACTACGCATTTGTTTGCATTTAGCTTGAGACCATGGCTTTGACACCATGCATCAGTCTCATTTAGGCCCTTCTGGAGGATCTCCATGTTGGCCAGAGACTCTATTATAGCACCCAGTTTGCAGTTGTCCGCAAACTTAGTCAGCCATAGCCCTTCCGTGCTTGCCTGTACTTCTGAGAAGTATATGCCAAACAAGAGGGCCCCAGGACAGAGCCCTGAGGCACACCACTCGTTACTGGTCTGGATTTGGACATAGATCCTGCTACTCTTACTTTATGGGATCTGTCTGAGAGCCAGTTTGTGATCCATCTTGTGACGTAAGGGTTTATGCCCAGGCTGGTGAGCTTATCAATAATACCCGAATGGGGAATGGTGTCAAATGCTTTAGCAAGGTCAAGGTAAGCCATGTGTACCTCCTTTCCCTTATCTATAGCCTGTGTAACTGTCTCAAAGAAATCCACCAGGTTCAGGAGGCATGATCTGCCCTTGACGAAGCCGAACTGTGTGGGGTCCAGTGACTGGAGGTTCCCAATCTCTCCATTTATGAGTTCCATAATGATTCGCTCCATAGCCTTACAGATCAGACTGGTCAGGCTTATTGGTCGGTAGCTTCCAGGGTCAGTTGTGGCCCCACCCTTGTGTAGCGGGACCACCGTTGCCGTGCACCATTCTCTGGGCACATATCCTGTGGAGAGGCTGAGACTGAACAGGGTATTGAGATGAGGTGAATTATGTGTTTTTTGGCTTGTGTTTGGGGGTGCAGGTTGCTTGCTTGTCTGCTTTGGAGGGCACTGTTTCTTTTTCAGATTGGTACCTAGTGCCTCCGAATATGTTTTTGTGTATTTATGCGTATGCTTTTCCAGTGCTTGTTTTGTAGATTCATGTGTGACAGTTGGTGTGATGCAAGTATGTCCCTTATCCTCTTGACTGTCTGTTACAGTCATGGGTTGAGAGCACTTAGCCTCCAGTCTGGCTGTGTATTTGCATCTCTCACAAGCTAATATCAGCTATGATGACAGTATTTATGGTGTACAGCACATATGCACCACTTCATGCATGCCATATGGACAAAGGTTGACAGAGGTGTGGCTGACAGCACATACACAGGGCCAGTATAGACATGTTGCTGTGATAGCCTCATATATTTTCCATTGTAACAGGGTTTGTTGAAACATATGCCCTATGAGGGATATGAAGTCAGTAACTGTCACAGCCTTCACCATCTACAGACTGCAATCCTCACACTACCTTCTGCATTCCACAGATTGATGCACTGTGGCTAACACATGAAACCAAAGGCACAACACTGCCCGGTCTGCAGATGACCCTGCAGATGGGGATTCCTCATATACATGGAACTGACATGGGAGGTATTGTGACATATACGACAGGCATATCCAGACAAACACTGTTAAACCAACATTACTCCAAATGCAATATAGCAGCACTTACAGTCTGTAGCCAGGTCAGGCACATCCCCCTCATGTTGGTTTCCCTCTTTCCACAGTGTATGTTGTTAGAGGTAAATCCCCAATCCATCTGGGATGCTGTTTGCCAAACATAGGTTCATAGGTTCGTACTAGGCTATCTGCCCTAAGGCATTTATAAGCCTAGCCAGAGTGTATGTGGCTTACACCACAGGATGAGAATACTACGCCTTTTAGGGTTTAGTTTACTATGCCTCTGTCTAGTAGTGACACAGAGATGACCCCCTACGGGGCATCTCCCATCCAAACATGGACTGGGATTCTGTTCCAGAGTGTAGGGAGCCTCTGGGTTATGAATCTGTCCCTCCAGCACGTCCTATTTATTTCTATATTGAGGTTTAAGTCACTTGTTCTCATGGCTCTAATGGATTTGGATTTTCTGAGGTGGAGCATGTCCATTAATTCAGGATTGGTTTAAGACCCTTTATCCTTGGTTGGTGAACTTTTTGGGGTCTTTCCAACTGCTGCAAGTGACCTCTCTTGATCTAGATGTGAAACCCTTCATGATAAGGTGGGCAATATAGAAAGTCTTCCTAACCAGTTTGGCAATGTGATTACCTCTTCCATCAGATCTAGTTCCTGCTCACAGTGACTGCAAAGGCCCAACACCACCATGATGTTCCTAGGTACTGGAGTGTGTTTCCATACAATTGGCTATGGGATTGTTACCACAGCTGTTCCACATGCAATCAGCTAGGGGAGGGCTGCAATTCATGCAGAGGCCATCAGCTGATCATGAGCATCACGTAAACTACACATGCTGCTGCCAAAGCAAGGCAGGTGTGGGTCGCTACATCCACCAGAGAGGGAATGGGGGAGGCATACAGAGGCAGATACATGTCAGGAAGGGGTGAGAGGGTAAAACTGAAGCATGTTTGTGTCACACACCTACCAGCACAGGGTATCAAACCCCCAACAACTATGTAGTGCTATCACAGCTCGATGCAGTTACTGGATGCACCACATGGGTCAACTAATGTGGAGCACTCAGAACATATATGTGAGGGTGAGTGACATCTGCAACACAGATACGGTAGAGAAACTGTAGGTGTCATACACGTGCCTGTCTGCATGAACAGGTGCCAGCGTCAACACAGGCACACTCACACAAGGACACACACACATTGACACACTTGACAGGGCCAGGAGTGCAACTCATCAGTAGTGGGATTGCCACAACACATCAATGTTTAGGTATCACATGCACCACATGGGTCATATGGAGGCCGTATGGGCAAAGAGGATGAGGAGATGTCAGACATCAGACATGCTTGAGTATGCCCTAGGGGTTGTAGTGAGTGTGGATGTGGACATACTCACCATACAACACACACACACACACACACACACACACACACACACACACACACACACACAGAGTGCCGGTTCTGACATGCATGGGTGCATGTCTACACGGATGTGTGGTGGTCAACTGTGCCAGCAGGCTGTACAAGGGTAGGCAATGAGTATACCTTGGCATCAGGCCACATGATAATGGTCTGCATTGTGGCTCAGGCCTGTAGTTACTACGTTTGCCCACACAGGTGGGTATTGCATCACCCATCCAGTCATCTGGGTGACTATTGTGTGTGGCCAATGCTGTACACCACATGCCATGTATGTGTTCCTTAGTCCATGACATGGATGGTGTCTGGGATGTGCACACCTCCCACATGCATGTACAGTGACATGTGGAACTATACCTGGGGTGTCTGGCCCATGCTGTGAAAACAGACTATCATCAGATGTGCCAGACTTGCCCACCTGTGGCAGGAACTGGTAATGGGCAGCAGGTTTACCCTTCACCTACATTGATAGCATGCCAGCAGCATTGCCTGATGTCAGTGTCATCTGTCCATACAGGGCATGTTGTCAGGCATGGTATGTCCGTTGTGAGTCACATGTGAAGGCACCACAGGTGGTGCAGGTGTCCATTGGGGAACATGGTGGAAATGCATTGTCTGCATGTACGTGCATAATGGACAGATGGGCAGGGTGACTTGCCCTCTCTAGCCCACTGCTATAACTGCATAGTTACTATCAGTGGCCAATATGCAGTATACTACCCACATATTGGCTGTTGTCTAAGCATGTGCGTGAGTATGACACAAGGGTTGAGTGTGTGCTCTGGGTAATAGTGGGGTTGCTAATTTGGATTGGCTGGCTTTGATGTCACATGTATGGGTATGGCTTTGTACCCCAGCCTCCCAGCTAATTTACATCTGTTATCCCTGTATGGTTGACATTGTGATATATAGTAGGGTCACCATAAAAGTAATAAGCAAATCCCCCTCCACATTGGCCACAGGTGTCACACACTCACCTCTACACAGGATACAAGTTATACACACACACACACACACACACACACACACACACACACACACACACACACACACACACACACACACACACACACACCTGTCATGATTGGGAGTTGAATCCCTACCTAACTAGTTTATTACACTACAACTCTACGCAGTCATAGTACGCGCCATGGACATTACTGAATTACTTTTTCCCCAAAGGTGTATTTCACAGTGACTGACATCAGCAGGATTACCAAAGTAGGGCATTTCAACTGTACTGTGAGTGACTAGCCTAAAATGCATTGCTCCCTACACAGACAGTGAGACACACACAAAAAATCCACAACTGTCATGTGTGGGTATAGAACCCCTGATGAAATCCTATATCATACTACAGCATGGAGCTGTTATAGGACACATCACAGGGATTACTAGAGACATCCTTTCTCAAAGGTGTATTTCACACTCAATGACATCAGCAGGTTTACCAAAGTAGGGCATTTCACCTGTACTATGAGTGACTAGCCTGAAATGCATTGTTCCCTACACAGGCAGTGAAACTCACACAAACCATCCACAACTGTCATCAGCGGGTATAGAACTCCTGACCAAGGCTTATATCACACTACAGCATGGAGCTGTTATAGGACACACCACAGGGATTACTAGAGGGAGCCTTCCCCAAAGGTTTATTTCACACTCAATGACATCAGCAGGTTTACCAAAGTAGGGCATTTCACCTGTACTGTGAGTGACTAACCTAAAATGAATTGCTCCCTACACAGACGGTGAGACACACACAAAACATCTACAACTGTCATGTGTGGATATAGAACCCCTGACCAAAGCCTACATCACACTACAGCATGGAGCAGTTAAATGTCGCACCATAGGGATTACAGGAAACTTTCTCCCCACAGTTGTATTTCACAATGAATGACATCAGCAGGATTGGCAAAGTAGGGCATTTGAAATGTACTGCGAGTGAGTAGCCTATGATGCATTGCTCTATACACAGACATTGAAACAAATGCAAAACATCCAGAACTGCCATGGGTGGTGATGGAACCCTACCACAGTTCTAAATCACGCTACAGCAGTACACAGTTACAGGATGCGCTACAGACATTATTGGGCTATCATTTTCCCAGAGGTGTATTTCTAGGTGAGTGACATCAGCAGCCTTGCCAACGCTGGGTATATGAATTCTAAGGAGTGTGTGCAACCTAAAAAGCATTGTTCATCACACAGTCAGAGACACAAAGACACACACACACACAGTTGCCAAGTCTGGGGTTAGACCACCTACCTTATTACTTTATCACACTACAGCAGTACACAGTTACAGGACGTGCTATGAAGATTGCTGGGCTATGATTTCCCCAGAGGTGTATTTCTAGGTGAGTGACATCAGCAGCCTTGCCAACGTTGGGTATATGAGTTCTAAGGAGTGTGTGTGACCTAAAAAGCATTGATTGTCACTCAGTCCGAGACACAAAGACACACACACACAGTTGGCAAGTCTGGGGTTAGGCCACCTACCTAATTATTTTATCACACTAGAGCAGCACACAGTTACAAGATGCACTACGGAGATTACTGGGCTATTATTTCCCCAGAGGTGTATTTCTAGGGGAGTGACATCAGCAGCCTTGCCAAAGTTGAGTATATTAATTGTATGGGGTGTGAGTGGCCTAAAAAGCATTGTTCTCTATCCAGTCAGACACACAGTTTCACACACAAGCACACAGTTGCCAGGTCTGGGGTTAGAACACCTACCTAACTACTTTAGTAAACTACAGCAGTACACAGTTACAGGATGTGCTACGAAGATTACTGGGCTATGATTTCCCCAGAGGTGTATTTCTAAGTGAGTGACATCAGCAGCCTTGCCAAAGTTAAGTATGTGTATTGTACGGGGAGTGAGTGGCCTAAAAAGCATTGCTCTCTACTCAGTCAGACACACACACAGCAGCATGCAGTTGCCAGGTCTGGGATTAAAACACCTACCTAACTACTTTATCACTCTGCAGCAGTATGCAGTTACAGGATGCGCTACAGAGATTACTGGGCTATGATTTCCCCAAAGGTGTATTTCTAGGTGAGTGACATCAGCAGCCTTGCCAAAGTTGTGTATATGAACTGTACAGAGTGTGGGTAGCCTTAAAAGCATTTCTCTCTGCACAGTCAGAGACAGAGAGACACGCACACAAACACACAACTCACACAGTTGCCAAGTCTGAGGTTAGGACTACTACCTAACTAGTTTATCACAACAGCAGTATGCAGTTATGGGATGCACCATGGGGATTACTGAGCTACAGCTCTCCGAAAGGTGTATTTCACATTGGATGACCTTAGCAAGCTTGTCATGATACTGCTATGGGGATGGCGGTGTGTGCATGGGCCGTAAACCATTCATGTAGGGGTTGACATGCTGCATGCGGGCACACACGGGGTCATATGCCATAGGTACGTGTATACAGCTACTAGGTCTCTACTTCCTTGTACAGTCATGTTGCACAGCTGGCACGTGCAATACACTGTCATGCTGACAGATACTGGTGGCTAGTATCTGCAGTGAGTGACACCTGCACCTCATGTGTTTGGGGCCCTTTGTTTGTGTGCTGGGTGGGATAGGCCCAGATGCTCCTTGTCACTGTCACCCTCTTCCACACATCTATGTCCATCTACCTTTGGCTTATTATAGTGTGTTGTCCTTACATATATGTCTGTATTCCTATCCACTGTGTGTGCAAGGCAGGAGTGGTGCATACTGACATGTGTCTGCACTAAGGACTGCAACTGCCAGATATGTCTGGTCCACTGGTGTTTGCTGACATGGCCTTCAATGTGTGTGAGCATGCCCAGTATGGCTTATCAGTATGTTGTTGACTGACATTGCCTTCATTCCTCTAAGTGTGTGAGCATGCCCAGTATGGCCATCTATATTGCATGTGTGGATCAAGTCCAGGTAGTTTGTACTGCGGTGCTGACCTTTGTGTTGTAGACCGACAGGTAGCATGCTGTGTCTGCAGGGTATACATTGGTCATTTGGCATCGACTGTTGCTACATTTCGGCATATCGGGGGGGGACACCTGACTGTTTCTACATTTCAACACAGGGATGGGGGGGAACACCTGACTGTTGCTGTAAGTGTACGTAGGATGGTGGGGCACACCTTACACTTTTACACATTTGCTAGGACTGTACTGGCATGTCAGGTACACCATTTCAGCCTGTAGTCTTACCTATTATGCTGGCTAGAGGCATATCAGTGTACTACAGATGTTAGCTTTAACTATCTACATATTAGTTTCTGACTTCCTAGCATTCACAACTTACATCCAACTGGCTGGCCTGCTGTAGTCTGTCTGTGTAGGCCCTGGCTAGGAGTTACCCATAGGGCTCATTCAGAGGCCATAGTACAGCATTTGTTTGTGTTTGTCTACACCTATCCTGCTGGCTGTGACTGTTGTTGGGTATGTGCCCCCCCAATTGGCATGTGTGAGTCACTTACCTTGTGGGTGTCCCAGTATTGAGAGTGGTGCTGTAGGGCTGCCTATGTCGGATGCACATAGTACACTCCCTATACATGGTTGAGCACAGGTAGTGTCATGTCTGGCATCCCTTTTACTGTATGTGCGAGTCGGAGAGAGGTATCATTCCCTGGGTCCCTACTGTGTCAGTGCATGTGCTATGCATTGCCTCTTTGCCAAGGCCAGGGCATACTGGGCATGCCTCCTTCTGCCTACTGGGGCAGGCTCAGGTTGTTCCTCCTCTGAGTCACTCTGCACCTGTGCAGGCCTTAGCACTGGTGGGGGGCTGTGTGGCCCTGCCCCATGCTGTTCCTGCTGCAGCTGTTTCTGCAGGATCATATTGTGTAGCATGGCACATACAAGGACAATTTGGGTACATGTAGTTGGTGAGTACTGCAAGGCTCCACTGGATGTGTCCAGGCACCGGAATCGTGACTTGAGCATCCCGAACACATGCTCTATTATGATTCGAGTTTGTGCACGTGCCTCATTATGGAGTTCTTGTTCAGGCATGTGTGCATTTCTGATGTGTGTCATCAGCCATGGCTCTAGTGCGCATCCAGCATCCCCCACTAGGTGACCGTGTGGGCTGGCCCCATTGGCAAATGTTTGGTACAGCTGCGTCAGATGCCAGATGTAGGAATCGTGGTATCTTCCAGGGCAGCCAGCACACACATTCATTATTATGCCCTGGGCATCGCACATGACCTGGCAGTTGATGGAGGGGAAACCCTTGCAGTTGATGTAGACCCTACCCCACTCAACTGGTGGTGCTTTAATGTGTATCTGCATGCAGTCTATTGCACCCACTACCTCAGGGTATTCTGCTATTTGGTGGAAGAGATGCATATTGCTGGCAAACACCTCATGGGTGATGGGGAAATATATGTGCTCACCGACATGTGCTGACATGGCATCCAGGAAATGGTGGAGTACCCTGGATGCTGATGCCTGTGAAATCCCCATCATATCCCCAGTTGGGCTTTGGAAGGTACCTGTAGCTAGTATTCTTAGGCCTACACATACCTTGGTATCCACTGGGATTGGTTCCCCTCTGTTAGTTCTGTGTGTCAGGTGTGGCTGGCACAGCTCAGCAATTTGCTGTAGGAGGTCCCTGTCCACCCTACAGTGCTCCACTATCTCCATCTCATGTAGCCCTTGGTAGGTTACCCTGGGTCAAAACACTCTTCTCCTTCTCCTCACTGTGGGTTGCTCAGCAGCATTCACATCCTCAACACCCTCAGCCTCTTGCACATGCTGGTTTATGATAGCAAAAGCAGCCCCTAACATTTTTTTCTCTTAATTTCATTTTGTAAAATTTCCCCATCTGTATACACCCGTGGTGCAGAGTTATTGGGAAAAACAAGGGGGAAAGGTGTTTGCAGAGTTTATGGTGGTGTGCTGAGCTGAGCTGGTCTGCTGCCTGTGTAATTGGCTGATTTTGATACATTTCACCTGTCAGCTAAGCTAGTTCTCCTTGATTACCTTCTTACTGCTGTTTTCCCTTCCCATTGCCTCCCTGTTTGTAGCCCGTGTGTGCACCACACAAACGGAGTGCTCAAATGTGCACAGAGCTGCTTTTTTCCTGGTTTAACTTCCTTTTTCTTCCTGTAAAACCTGGTACATGGCACGCACACCCACTTACACTTTGTAAAGAGTGCTAGGCAGGTATAGACACACCCCTAGCTTAGCTGTGCTAAGCTAGGAGCAATCCCGAGCCACAGGTCTCCAGTCCATTTACAGTATGCCTGACACACACTCCCATGATGTCACCTATATCCTAGTCTTGCACTCAGGTATTTATACTCTTACACTCTTGGGACCTGCCTCACACCCTGGAAAAATCTTGGATTTACTAACCTTTCCCTCATTTGCATAGGATTGCCTGCTAATGCATAGTTACATGTCCCACACTGAGCCTCCCCCCTTAGCAACCACTACTCACTGGCCAGGTTGTCTTCTGCTTGCCATTGACTTGCATGGCAGAATACTGATTTTAGTTAGAATGCTTATATTAGGCTTATTTTATTATTTACCCCCGATCCAGTTAGCACACCGCTGCCCTATGCTTAAACAGGCGAGATCGGTGAAAAAAAAAATAAATGTGGTTTATTTATTTTTTTAAACAGTTTGCAATGCCAATGGCCTTCTACTTGGCCATTGGCATGCTTCCACAATGATATGCAGCCTTTATTTGGTGCTGTCATAGCTCCGTTTTGTAGATTGCAGAAATGTACTCGGTTACTAACTGAGTACATTTCTGCACACCGCACACGTCCTACATGGACAGCTGCCAGCTTCCTGGATCACATATTACCCTCATTTGCATGGTTTTCACTGCAAATGAGGGTAATTTGCATACGGGAGCTCAGTCCATGCAGGATTAGTCTAAGATCTCACTTGCACGTCCTGGGAGCTCATTCCTGGATCGCATGTCGGCCATATTGCTGAAAATAGCTCTTAGACTAATCCTGCACATTCTACAGGGCTTTGTAAATCCGGAGGATTAAGGTCATAAAAAATAAAAAAATTAGAAAGTCCCCTTGGGAGTAATTTTTTGATAGCAGACAACTCTAACCCTGATTCTCTTAGGGATTGTGTCTTGGAAAAATTGCAAGTTGGCATAGGTGAATGTGTGTCTTTAAAAAACAAACTCTTAAAAAAAGAAAGAGTATTTTGTATTGTTTTTACTCTTGGAAGGCTGTGTAAGCTGAGGCGCTAAGTGTTTCATTAAATTTGCTTACTTTTTGGATCAGTGGTCTTGGTGGTATTTTATCAATCTATATGTTACCAGATTAGAAGCAAACTGGCTCACTGATAGAACCCACATAGTCAAAATAAGGAAAGCCACCATGTTGCTTCCGTGATATGGAAAGCCTTCTACATGGCCCACCTCATAAGTAAGAGTATCTCATTCAGTGACAAGGAGGTCATAACATCCCTGTATTCTTCCCTTATAAGGCCCATTATTGAATACAATGCACCTTTCGGCATGTACCTGGCAAAGCACATGCAGCAGTTGGAGAGACCACAGAGGTTCCTCCCCAAGAGAATCCAGGGCCTCAAACATCTACCATACACAGATAGGCTAAAAGCCCTATCCCTCTATTCAGTTTCATACAGACTCCTCAGAGGTGACCTCTGTCTGGCATACAAGGTGATCATGGATCCCACCTTGATGGGACTGCTGCATATCCACAAGTCAAGAACTGCTATAAACCTGCATGCGCTGCCTCAATCTGTTCTCTGACATCAACAAGAGTTGTTGGTGGCACAGATTTGTGTCCCAGAGACTCCCTCATCTATGGAATAGACTCCCTTTCCACATCAAGCAGAGTACATCTTTACCCCTTTTTAAGCACAACCTGGATAACTGGATGGGAAACAGAAAATATACTCCTGGGATTCCACCCATGTCCCTGCTGGACAGGGGCATTGGGTGCTGATTTGTCTAAACATGGGCTAAACTCTTGGCTAGGCTTATAAGAGCCTCAGGGCCAATAATCTGGTAACTTCATATGATCCTATGATCCTAGGCACATAAGACAATATATTATATATTATAGTAGAATATGACATCAGGCGGACAGTAAAAGCATAAGAAGAGGTGGTAGCAGGGAAGAAAACTGAGGGTGTGGTGTGAGAAGTACATGGAAGTTGATGATGTGGGGTAAGGTTAAAGGGTTTAGAGTACAGAATGATGTAATGATATGTTTTTGAATAGTCGGATATGAATAGAAGGATGATGGGACATGGATGGAGCTCTGACTCCTAAATAATGTTACTGGTGTTGAAGCATCTGCATTGTGCTTTCTTAAACAGGCAGTCTTTAAGTTGCCTTTGGAAGTTTTGGAAAGTGAGTGAATATTTTATTTGTTCAGGTATGGCTTCCCAGTTTTTTGGAGCATGGATAAAGAATGTTTGGTCTGTACATTTCAGATTTGTAGTGTTGGTTTGTAGGTGGGGACTGGAAGTAGAGAAGTATCTTGACAGAAGATATCTCTCAATCAGGCTTTCAGCCAAACATGAGAAGCTCTGTTCCATGATGAGTTTACAGAGTAGTGTTCCATGTCAATGGATAGTCTGTTGGGGTGCGGGCAGTCATCTAGCTTTATTAAGAATAGTACAGTGATATTTTTTTTGGGGGGGGGGTTGAAACACTATAATACACCAATAAATGCTGTAAGATGTGTGCTGTAATGAGTTACTTTTTTTTTTGCAAGGTGTTAGTAATTAATGGCCATTCTAAATGAAATTAAATAATTTAAAGCTCAGTAGTATATTATTATTCCTTGGTTTTACTAATGGAAACTATGATGTTTAAATGATATACTTATGAAAACACTCTGGAATTTTTAACTATTTATGACAACAGACTGGGATACTATTCCCAGTGACCCAAATATATTTTCTCAGGATACTGTTAGTGAGTTGACATTATTAAATTTTGCATTCATGAACACATATTCTTAAGACACAATTATGGAAGTGCATTAAAACCTTTTGCTGTAATCACAAAACTATTATGCTATACACGAGAAAAAAGAAGTGCTACTTAATGTTGTGAAATTACTCTGGTCATAAAAATAAGTCTATACTAGGTAAGATTCAAAAACTCCTTACCTTTGTTGTCAAATCTTCCATATCAAGCTCAGCTTGAACTCAAAGGCTGAAAGCACTAATAAGATATTTTTAATTACATCAGTAAGTGAAATGGGACATTCTTGAATATAAAGTGCAATCAATAAACACAGTATTTTGAATCTCAGCCTATGCACCACAATGGATTTAGTAAGCAGTTTCAGGATAATAAAGTGGGGCAAAAGGAGTCAGTATTGTTACTGGGAGACCTGAATTCTCATATTGGGACAGATAAGACAGGGTATAAGTACTGACTGGGATCAAGTCGGGAGAGCAACAGTGATAAAAAAGATAGGCCTCTCTAGACTTCTATATTGCAAATTGTTTGATGGTGATTACCAGTGACATTCCACAGAACTTACACTGACCTTCATAAGGCATCTGAAATTATTCTGTATTGGGGAATTAATATTAAGTAGGAAGCAAAAAGCATTAAAAGCAATACAGGCATAATTTAGTGAGTAAAACATGAGCTAAGCAATAGAAACCAAGTCAGGCTGGAAGGCTACCTGTTTATTCTGGTGGTGGTTACCTATGGTGTCCCACAGAACTCTATATTTTCAGACTATTTTTCTCAGGAATAAAAGTGGTTAAATGGATAATGAAAGGACAAACTGGCACACTCACCACCATCCTAAACAACATCATTGTCTTTTGCCTTTGTCTGATGCCCAAGGTGAACTTTCTGATCACTAAATTCACATTTATGTGAACAATACCAAGTTCACTAGTGAGTCGCATTCTAAGACTACTTCTATTAAACAGCAAACAAAAAAATAACAGAGCTGGAAAACTTAAAATATTCATAAAGTTGTGAGGAATTCTCATTATCTGTTTCTTGCATGTTACTTTGAGGCAACCTACGCCTGGTCTGTAAGACAATGTCTGATCCAACTCTATTTACAATATTCTCACAGGACACTCTACAGAGGAAACTGACTCAGGGCCAGTAATCTAATACTAAAATGACCTTTAATAAAATAAAAAAGTAACAAATATATTGTCCATTTTGAATTTGCTTTGCATCAGATTTAGAAGTCAGTCATTTGGCTTCCTTCAAAACTGATACACACACACACACACACACACACACACACACACACACACACACACACACACACACACACACACACACACACATATATATATAATAGAAAATATCAAAATGGTGTTACAGGGTTCAAGATCCCTGGAGGTTAAGAAGTTTTAAGTTTTGCAAGTGAACCTCAAAACTTATGAAAGGAAATGTACCATATAAGAAAAAAACAATCACAGAACAGAGTCTGAATAGCTTTAACAGCTTTAACAGCTGTAATACAGTTGCAACACACAGACACAAACACTCATAAAAGAATTATGGTCAGATTTCTCTAATTTTAATTGTCTGCTATGTGTTCTCAACATGTACATGTTAAGATTCAGCTCTTGGGCTTCCCTTGTCTGTGATCTTGAGGTAAATTTCTTGACAACCATGTCTCAGAAACATGACATAGAGAATCGTGATGTTGAGTTGCTGATCATAGCCATCTTATTTTGTGTTTGAGACATGGATGCCAAGAAATTCACTTTGAGAATGAAGCTCAAGAGGTGTTAAGAACACATAATAATGGCTCATAATCAGAGACCTGTTCATAAGTCTTTGTAGTGCATAGAGTTTTATCATCATGTGCTACTAGTTACAGAAAAAAAGTGTTAAGTGTTTTGTCAGTTTTCAAAGCCATAATGCACTTAACAAGCGCTGTCAGAAAGACAGTGTAATACTAAATTGTGTGTCCCTGACTTTCTATAACATTACTGGCACATACAGCAAGCAGAAACAAATCTGGCTTTAATTCTGCCACTGTCATTTGCTGGTCAATACTGGCAGGTTTAACTGTTTAAAAGAATAAGAAGTAGCAATATTTTTCTGCAAGGTTTTTCTCTTTGATTGTTCCTTTTACATAACACTGACAACTTTTCCATAAGTATATTGTATTGTAGCATAGCTCCCATAAGAATTGCATAAAATATTTAAATTTCCTAATTGTATCTGCATGTTTATCTCTCTATTTTACTGCAAGTCTTGGTTGCTCCTTTTACTTAAGTACTGTTAAGAGTTTGCATAAGTATAATGTATTATGCCAAAACTACCACAAGAGCTGCTTGGAGTAACCGATGAGAGGATTTTGTTTAAATAAAGCTTTACTAGTGTAAATATCAGCAAACATATTAATTTTTCACCTTCTCTTTACAGTACACTAGCCATAGCAACTGTCACTGAAATTATCCAATATTTCAGCTGTATTTTTTTAACTGGACTCAGTGAACCCACTCAAGCAACTAGGATCTGTAAAGTGCTGGAAGAAAGAAACTTACAGCATCAAAAAATCCATGTAGGTTACGGTCGAGACTTTGATTAATTAACTGGCTTGCTTTTAGGGTATTTGGAGAATACACCACCAGGGACAATATCAAGCAGTTCCACCCAAATCTGATAAATAATCTCTAAATGTATTTGTCCCCCCTTAGTTGGTGTTGGGTAAAATAGTAAGTTTATTTACCTGTAGATGTAGTATTTCTCCTTATAGCTGTTGCTAGTGTATAATACTAAGAAAAAAACAAAATTACCCTATAGCTGTTTTGTGATTACTGCACTCTGTTATGATTTCCCCAGAGTGCTGTTTTCAAATAGGTACAATCTGCTTGTTTTAAAAATAAAAATCACCAATGGGTTACAGTTCCTTTAACTTCCTACCTTCCTTCAACCCATACCAATTTGTTAATTGTTTTTTTCTGGTCACAAGGACACTGACTGTCTCGATCCACTCCTTTCACCCTTGCTTTGCTTGGGCTTTCTCCACTCCCCTACCCTACCTCTATTTCCCGCCTACCCTGGTATGCCTAAATTTATTCCAAAATAACCACTTCCCTGACGTAAAGCAATCCTATCACAGCTAAGATAAATCCAAATTGATATAATTCCAATTATCCAATTAAACTGTATCATACTAACTCCCATAAATCACACTCCGCTTGTTTAATTACCTGCTACTTTACATCTTTTAGTGTAATAAGTCATAAACAGACAAAATAATAGTTTTAAATCCCACACATATCAAAACTCAATTACAACTAATAATTATTCCTACCCAAACATAACATTATTACTTTAACTTAGACATATCTGAAAAACAATCTCAGTTTAGAAACTCTAAACTTAATCATCCTAAACTTTAACAGCACTGAAATACTGTTTACTAAACTAACAGTTAATCCAAAGAAACATCTGGACATAGTGGCAGCCTACATCCCATCTGAAAACATTTTGATACCTCTAGAAAGCAATAACTGTATAGCCATCTATCCTACTATTTCTGTTACAGCTCACATAACCTCTTACCATACAGAACTTAACAACACACAATCTACAGATGCTGCGTCCTTCCCAGACCCATTACAATTAAAGCATGTAAATTTAATAATAGCACCAGCTATCTATAATCCCACAAGCATAAACCATGCACAATTTACCTTACTCACACAATAATCTTACCCTAATGTTAAACAGTAATATGATAGGTTTATATCAAAATATTTCAAATTTATAGTTCACATTGCATCACAGCTCATACTTAGTGTGAACATTCACATCAACCCTGGCCCCCAAACAAATCCAACCCACCTAGACCTTCACACCCAAATCTATCCACATCAACTATTAACTCTCCTCAGAAAAGGTACGGACTTACTACTATTTAATATAAATCTGAGGAGCATCATGAACAAAATTAAGAATTGCATGCCACCCTTGCCCTATATACTGCAGATATAGCCCTTATAACAGAAACCTGGCTAAAACCAGACATCTCTAACAAAGAAATACTTCCTCCAGGATACAACATACATAGGCTAGAGAGACAGAAACAAGTGGTGGTATCACCTTTACAAAAACAACCTCAGTTTAGAAACTCTAGACTTAATCATCCTAAACTTTAACAACACTGAAATACTGATTACTAAACTAACAGTTAATCCAAAGAAACATCTGCACATAGTGGCAGCCTACATCCCATCTGAAAACATTTTGACAACTCTAGAAAGCATCCTAAATTGTACAGTAACATCTCTCCCTCCAGAAACAATTATAATGGATGACGTTAAAGTGGACTTTTCTTTCATGCAGCTCTCAAAATCCCACTGACCACATTAACCTACATGGTTTCTTACAAACAATCCAAACTTGTAACAGAGAAGACAAAACATCAAACAAACATTCAGTCCAGGACTGGATCCTTACAAACAGGCCAAATTTATCCCTACATTCTGGCTGTCTCCAAGACAGGTTCATTAACCATATTCCAACTTACATTATCTGACAATGAATAAATCTACAAAAACTTACCACCTACCACCAAAATCAAGATAAGAAAAAATGTATCCCCCAAGACTTCATAACTAGCTTAAAAATGCAACTGAACACCACTAAAAGATCTCCCTTTAGATACTGCAGTTGAATACTTTAACTTAGCCTTCTTCAGTATCCTAAACATCTTGCCCCCCAGAACAATAAGGATAAAATTCCAATTATGCCTCCTGGCTAACCATAAAAACAAGATCTCTGTTAAAAACTCAAGATAAGGCCTGGGAGAAATTGCTTGATGTCAAAAGTATAACTAACAAACAAACATGCCTAGAACTATGAAATAAAGCTAAAAACATATTAGACAGGACAAAATAAATTACTATAGCAGTGTCCAATCAAAAAATCAAAGATGCACACAAAAATTCTGGGCTACCATCAAAAAAATTCTACACTCAGGACAAACTAGTACTCCCTCCCCAACACTCACCAATACTAAAGACAACATACCCTGACAATTTAACAGATATGTCATTGAATCCATACTAGCCCTCAAAAACAATAATTATTCTTCCCCTACCTAGACTCACATAGTACCCACACTATATCCCAATAACTTCTCTTTCCAACCTGTCCCAATAAACACCATTGTTAAATATGTCAAAAAACTTAAACCTACTATACTTGCTGCCGACTACCCACCTGCTGAATATCTAAAAATTACTGCAGAAGCAGTATCCTATCCAATATCCACATTAATAAATCGATCCATCTTAGAACAACAAGTCCCTAAAATTTGAAAAGTATGACATATCATCCCACTACATAAAGGTAAAAACTTGACATAATTATCAAATTACCTGCAAATAGCTATACTACTACCATTAGCAGAAATACTTGAATGGTGCATCCATTCACAAGTCTCAAACTATCTAATAACTGACAATCTTTTATCTAACACTCAACATGGTTTCTGTTCTAATCACAGCACTATTACCACCCTTGTTAACTTTACTAACATTACTAACCACCATCACAATGAAGGCAATTTAGTTTCCGCCATCTTTCTTGATCCGTCCAAAACGTTTGATACTGTCTCCCATTCAAAACTCTTATTTACACTCTTGTAACTTAAACTTTGCCATTCGGCACTTACATGGTTCCAGCAATATCTAACTGGATGCCAGCAAGATGTAAACAGGCAACAAAATCTCTCTTCATTACTGCCTGTAACCTTGTGAGTTCCACAGGTATCCATTCTAGGCCCTCTCCTTTTTATCATATTTACTAACAATCTTCATAGTGCTAACCCACTTGCCTCTGTAGTTCAGTATACAGATGATTCCACCCATTTGTGGCCACAACACTACAAAAACTCCACAAAATAACCCAGCAGTCATTTAATACTCTGGAATCTTGGATAAACAATGTATAACTTATACTTAACTCTACCAAAACAAAACTCATGCTCTTCTATCTATCTAGAGCTGCAGACCCCCACCCACCATTCAGTATATCATCATTGAACCATACAATTATTTCTCTGGTTTCCCAAACAAAATAACTTGGACTGGTCAGTGACCATAATATAAAATTTTACTTACGCATATCACAGGCCATAAAAAAGTTCACAAGAAATAGGAACCCTGTACAGAAATTAACACTTCCTAAATAAATCTTCAAATGCCATTAGAACAAGAACCCATCTTATCTCTATGCTACTAGATACCTCACAAATTCTTAAAAACATTAAGAAATCTGACCTAGCAAAATTTAAAACTTGCTATAATAAAATCACAAAGTTGGTCACAGTAACAAATTTCAGATCCCGTCATTGTTTGGCTTTACAGCAACTATCCTGGATCAAACTACCAAGTCTACTTGTTTATAATCAACTCACCTTTGCCCATCAAATACTAAATCAGCCAGAAAAAATACCAGTATTTCAAAATCTACTAATACACTACTCCAGTATCAGGGTACTGTGTTTCAGTAACAAATACTTTCTAAATATATCCAAACCTAACAATGCAGCTGGAGTTTCCCTTTACTCCAACTGCATAACCAAAACTTGGAATTCCCTGACATTAAATATCAGAACAACTACTAACACTTCAATCTTTAAAAAAACATCTCAGATCACACCTATCAGAATCATGGACCTGCTGTTGCATACATCCTAGTTAGGAAAGAGATGTCTTAAGGCAGCTAAAAGAACAAGACCTGGTATTTTTATATCTGAATAGTATATCCCTACTAAGCATATGTGTGACACAATGGAAATACTGCCAGCCCAACTTTGTGGAATTTTGTAAATAATTATATGTCATTTGAAAATATTAATATGATTTATATATAAATGTAACAAAAGGAGACACTGCCAGCCCAGCTATCTGGAATTTTGTAAATAGTTATATGTCATTTGTGAATACCAGCATGATGCAATTGCTTGTGTTACCAAATGTATTAGAACTATATGTTATGTGTATATTAAACTACTGGTACAGAAGTGTGTGTTGTTCAAGATTTGTAAAATACTGAGCTAAAATGTAACCACAGCATGCCCTGCTGTCTTAGAATAGAAATGTATATAAATTATTGTAATTGTGTAACTGTATATGTTTTAACAGTAGAAGCTGGGACATAAAAGGTTAACTTGCAAAACATTAAGAAACTAAATTGAAATTAAATTGTTTTACGATTGTGCTATAAAAGTTCTCTCTCAGTTTCAGTGTAGCAGACACAATGTCTAGAGTTAGAAGTTTTTTGTATTGTCTTGGAAGAGAAGTAATTACTAGGTTTGAGATGCAGAAGTGTTTTATTGTTTTATGGCTTTCAGGATCTGCAAACATCTGAGAGATATGTATTTTTCACAGAGAGATGCTAAAAATGCTTGTACTTTTTGACAATGGGGGTAGCTTGGGAACTAAGGTCAGGTGACAAAAAGTGATGTCATCCAGGTTAACCCAGCAGTAATATTTGATATTAATTTAAGACCTCTCTCAGAGAGAGACTGTGCATTTTGTATTCTGTCTTGGACATAGCAAGAGCATTCACTCAGTACCAACTTCTGCACTTGCCTTGCTGTAAGTAAGTTTTTAGGGCATAGAAACTCTTTTAGATATAGTTAAGAATATAGTAAAGATTAGTTTAGATGTTTTCTATATTTATTTGAGACTGTCCTGCAATGTTGCTTTAAATATTTTATTATATTGATTTTAAACTGTGATGTAACTGATTACTTACTGAGTATTGTAGTTTTTATTATGCATTATTAAATATATTTAAACCTTTTAATTGTGGCTGGTCTGTGTAGAGATTTTTAAGCTCTTAGCATACTTGCATATCTATTTGGTGACACTGTACAGGCCACTCCTAAATAGCCTTGCTCTTGGTCAGACTACCATTTTGATAATAGTAACATTACAAAGTAGGATTGGACACCCTTTGTTAAAGGCCTTAGAGTAGCTGATAAAGAGTTGGCTGGTGGCAGCTGAAACTACCTTATAGTCATGGCAGAAGGGGGCATAGCTAGTAAACCTATGCCAGCCTTTCCCAAGTGTGTGTGTGTGTTTGTATATAAATCAAATCTCAAAGTGAGTGCATTTTCTTATGGTGTGAATGATCCTGGGGCTTACTTTCTTGGTGCTGGGGTTTGCGGTAGGTGAGTAGTTCTATTACTCTGCTTGTTTCTGATGATGTATGGTTTTGCTTCTAAACATTGAGGTAATAGGTTGAGAACCATGGGGGGGAGGGGGGTTGTTACAAGTATTTTAGGTATTCTGTAGTTAATTACAAGTAGCATGTGTCTTCTTCAATGTTCAGTTATATATTGGTCTATTTGCTTCATTTTGGGTATGGAATTACAGTCAGATCATTTATTGTGTGAGGTTTTAGATTGTATCCATAAAGTTAACTATGTTGACATAGTTATCATGTGGACATTACATTGTCCAATGTTACATTATTAAAATAAACACAATAAATGATAAGTAGAATGTTATAGGTTCATAGGCATGTTCTAGGCTAGCTGCACTTGGGAGGAATTTTATGCCTAGCCAGTTTCCCATTTGGTACTTTAATTAACATATCCCATTTGATGTTAGATCATCCTTACCCATTCCGTGATCAATAATTATTATTAACCCCAGTGATAATAACTGGGATCAAACCATGGAACATTTGAGGGGACCCATTCTTGGGATAAAGCATTTAGGAGCTGCCTCTGTCCATTTGTAGTATGGAGGGCAGTCCTGGGGAAAATTTCCCCTCCCATCCATAGATAAAAGCACATAAATATGGACATTGATGAGCTTTGTTTTATGCGGATGTGGAGTCTGGCCCAGAGCAGCAGTACCCTCTGCAAGATAATGTGGTCTCACCAAGCCATTCTGTTGCTGTTGCAGAAGAGGTTTATATCCCTATGCTGAGAATTTCTGATGCCATTTGACTTGTTGATGTGCAGTAACTCCATCAGTATTGGGTCTGAGGATGCCTTCTTCAAAAAACATGGTCACCTATTAGCAGTCTGTAGGATACAGAGTATAGTGAAAAGGTTTAAGTCAGTCCATGAAGGACATATTGTTTAGGCAATATATACTTTCATTAAGGTACCTCTGTGGGTGTTCCAGTTGTTGCATGTGTCTGGACAAATACATCCAAAGGAGACATTATGCTCAATGATTGGCCTAGTGATGGCTGATTAAAGTTGGACAATGACATTTCTAGAGCAAGACACAATCCCTTTGTTTATTAGCCATGCAGTGTAGAAATACTTTCTTATGACAATGGACACATGTTACTTGAAAGTTAGGCCATTGCCCACATAAGTTTCCAAATTCAGAATAACTGGATCAGCTCTTAAGGTGTGTGTTGTCAATGTGGTAATTCCCCAGGGTAGATAACTTTCCAAAGGATATGATAATGCATTTATTTAGGATCATCTTTACTGTGAGGTGGCTAAATCACTTGGGGATTTGATGACAACTCTTATTTTATTATTTTATTTATTTTATTTTACATTTGTTAACAGGGAAAATCCGACCGGATTTTGGCCCATTTTCAGCGAAGGCCCGAGGACAACAGCTCCATAGATACATACATACAGACAGTGTGAATTTGACAATTATATACTTTTGTACAAGACCAGTTTCATAGTTTGACAGTTATATACTTTGTACAGAAACTAGCAGAAAGCTATTCTGATTATGTCAGAATATATAACAGGTTTGAGAATTATAAACTTTTATGCACAACATAGTAATTTTAGTTGTACATAGTTGTGTACGTTCCCTTGTAGTTCAGCAGTACACTAACTAATCAAACATCTGAATCAGCTGAGGTATAAGAGCTATGGTTATGATTATTATTATAATTAATATGTTAATTGGTTATGATTATTATTATGGGTATGATCTTAGATTGCAGTCATCTGTTAACTTAGTCAGCTTGAACACTTTGTTACTGGCTTTTACTTCAGGGAAGTAGATGCCAAACTGAAGAGGTCCCAGCACAGAACCCTGGTGGACTCCACTTGTGACTAGTCTCTTTAGTTTCCTTTTTCCTCAGAATGAAGTTTCTGGTAGCATGAATGCTAGTTTGCCGGGACAAGGGCATTTTGCCTTGGTTAATTAAAACTAATATTGTAGGCCATATTTTCATTTAGTATAAAAAAGTAAAGAAAGAAAAATAACTAAAAAACTAAGTAACACACATAAAAAAAAAAAAAAAAAAAAAATATATATATATATATATATATATATATATATATATATATATATATAATACGTATGTATATTTGCAGACAGAGAGAAAGAGACTTATTGTTGAGCAGCTTATAAGTTCCTAAAAACAATTTATGTTTTGTTGGGCCTTTTTTCTAGGTTTTAATTACAGTGGTATTGTAGGAGTAATTTAGCTCATAATGTCTTCATTAATTAAGTTGGGCTGGGCTGTAATTTAAGTTATTAGTGTAACTTATGGATGCTGCAGTATGTCAGGTACTGAGGTTTTGATCCTTTTCAAGGCTGGGATATAGCCCATCCCCACTTTGTGCTTCATTGTATTTACCTTTGCTCTTTACTCTGAATACAAATTCATTATTACAAGGTTTTGTGGACAGGTGGCTTTGGATTGCAGAGGAGGCAAGAGTTCTGTTCAAACAAATACTATCTGCCTCTATAGAGATGTCAAAAGAGGCTCAACAAAGTTCATAGAAGAGAACTAGCTAAACAAGCAGATGATAAATAACCAAAGGAAAGAGGACCTCATATAAAAAGATTAGGGAAGAAGTCCAGGAAGGACCCTGCAATTCTGCTTGATCTATTTTGCTCCTTCCCAAGTAATGAGGCTCACCCCAGCAATGTTAATGTGAGGGGTCAATCAACAAGTGTATAAGTACTTAGTGAGCTTTATTCAGGCTCTTACTAATGAAAAGAAGTCTGTGTTATTAGAATTTATGATAGGTACAGGTTCCCTTCTTTGTTAGAGTCAATTATAGAGCCATCTGACTTACGTTTTATTAGCCCAGAAGGAAATGGTATTTTGTTTCCTAACAGCTGCTGTCTCTAGAACATTCAAACATAGTCAGCACAGCCCCTTTTAATTTATTTTTGCAGTGAGAAAGACTCTACCTCTCCTCAGGATCTTCAGTGACTACCTATGTTCTTCACACTGTTAAGGAAATGATTTGGAAAGGGGATTATGTTGATTTTGTTTATTTGGTTGATCCAGCAGGAATACAACTTATTGTGGATGTGGATAGACTTGGTTTCAAGGACTTCTTAAATACATTGGTAGTGCTGAGTAGCCATCAACCCAATTATTTCAAAGCAAAATCATTAGAAAATGAGATGGTTAGCTTTTCATTTTATGGCCACCATTGAGAATATACCTTCCCAAGCTCTAGCTTTACTCAAGTGCTTTTAAATGATCAGAAAAGCCTACTGTTTGGGTGGAAGTACTTTCCTGGTCAGCCCTTATCAGACCCATCATTTAATAGAATGCTCACTTTGGTATGTGCCTAACCAGGCACCTGCAACAGTTGGAATGCCCTCAATGCCTGGCATATAAGGTATCCTCAGACCTTTCTCTGATGGACCTCTAGTGTATCTGCAAAACAAGCAACACCAGGAACACTAGATTTAAGGACTTGAACTGTACCTGTGACATACATAAAACATGCTGTAGAAACCAATATGTGTCTCAAAGGATCCCTACACTGTGGAACAGGCTCTCTATCCAAATGAAGCAAAGTTCATCTCTGACCCTTTCAAGTGAAACCTTGATCACTGAAAGGAAAATTGACCCCCCCCAAATCTGGCACCCATGTCTCTCATGGACAAAAATACATTAACTAATCCCAAAATATCATACCTCATGGACAATGGCCAACAATAGATTAACTAATACAAAAATATCATACCCTACCACATACCCCTTAGCTACCTCCTTACTAACATACTCCCACCATACAGGCATCCACAGTACTTGAGGACAAAACTGGGTTGGGTTTCACTGCTAGGTTTATAAAGACCCTGGTAGTCGATTGTCTTGTACAAACCTATGAATCTATGATCCTATGGTTATGCTATGATTAGCAATTTAGAAAACTTAAAGCAGAAAACAAGGATCTTAGATGGGAAGAAACTCAATCTGACATGCGGCTTAGTGTTATGATAGACAAGCCATGAAACCCCTTCTATAATACTAAAGATTTATGAGCCATTGAAGTGAAGGCATTAGTGTCTGGCCCTTGTGTAGATGTGCTCACTTTTGCTCTCATTGCAGGGACAGGTACTCAGCTGTTATTTAAAGATGTAAGAATGGTCTGTAATAGTGCCTCTTGACAGGAAGAAAGGAACTGGGTAAATCAGATTCTTTGGCAAAGTGAGGTAAGCCCGATTTTCATGGAGCCAATAAATGTTATTTAAGTAACTTCCAAAAGGCTCCTGACCATTCCCCATTAAAACTGACGTCTTTTCTTAGCTTTTGGAAACATTTCTATGATCAACAGGCCAAGGAGGATTCAGTGCAAGTGTTCAAACTTGGCTTTACCATAAAATCAAAGGCATCTCCCCTAACGTCTTGTAAAAACTTCAAGTCCATTAGAAGCAAAGACGGTGTAGTGTAGGACTTGTAAAAGGAGGTGTAAAAAAAAAAAAAACAACCATCAATGACTTTGAACAACTGTTTTAATACAAGGTTAAGCAGTTTCATCCACAGACTTTTTCAAAACCAGCAGTTTATTAACTCGCCATTTTCTGTTCCATATAACCCTGGCATCTGCAATGCATTTGTTGTAAATGTCTCTCACCTACAAGTTGGAAATGTTTGACAGATTAGCCAGGAAGCAGTATCGCTGCACACAAGGATATCAGATGTTGTGGATGATTGGTGATTAATAGCCAAGCTCTTATGATGGAATTTCTGGGCTTCTAGCACCAGCAGTGTTTCTGTAGCAGTTATTAGAGCATTTAGATGCCTCTGGAGTAACTTGTCAAAAGGAGAGAGGTCATTGTCAGCCCACCTTTTAGTGCATTATTTAATATCTTGTTGGGCAAGAGGTGAAGCACCTTGTACAGTTACAGATCATTTATCTGCATTAAGCCTTGTTGCTAAAGTTTGCTGTCTTTGCGATCTCATGAAGCACTGATTAGTTCCCTAGCTCTTAAAAGACTGGGTCATAATGCAGGGCTTGTTGTATGATTAATCTCATTCTAGGTCGATCATTAGTCAAAGTCATGTCAGTAGGTAGCTGTACAATTTCTGCATTTGCATGCACTGTGATCCTCTCCTTTTCATGCAGCTGTCTTTTGAGGCTTTTGAATTAGTGAGCTTTGATGAGGTTTGAAATGGTCCTTGTGTGACAGTTTTTAGGATGCAGTGCTGATTTGAATTGGACATCCAAGTCCAATCAATTGGGTATGGGCCAACAAGTGATCTTGGACACAGCTGCTATGTCCTTACTCTATCCACTGTGATGGTTCATTACTTTAAAAACTTTTCTTGCCGTCATAGTTTGGACATTTTAAACTTTTCATTTCCAAATGGTGTTCATTTATACCCCAGAGACAATGAAATATGTTTATGTGGGACTTTGCTCTCTCAGAGGTTATCATGCAATGGTTATTTGTCTCATTTGCTTAGGATGAGGGGTGTCTTGGACATGGTCTTTGAAGGTAGATCAGTAAAGCTAATTAATTGGCTTGCTATATGGTCCTCCCATGCATTCTTATCTTATGTTAGATAGTGGATATTGTACTTTTCTCATTTGCAGGGTTATTTGTCTTTGTTTCAGGTGGCCTGAGAGTACTGATTTTAGGACACTCAGTTATACACCGGGCAGCCAGTAGAACACATTGCCAGCGAGGACTGAACCTTGACCTTAATCTTAGTATTGCTGCCGCACCCTCGACGTGCACAGGAAACGTGCGTGAGTGCAGGGGGCGTGTTTAAGTGCCCTACAGAGGCGGAAACATGCCCCCACAGTTGCACAACCTACTTTGCTTACTATTAGATCCCGCCTCTAATAGTAAGCAATTAATTCAGTGTCTGTGGATACTGAAATGTCGCTGCCTCCTGCTTAGCATAGCTTACACATCAAAATCATCCAAATAGAGAAAAACATGCAGGATCAATATTAACGTCAATAGTGTAGTGGCTAGATCATCCGCCTAACGAACAGGCATTCATGGTTTGAGTCCCACTATAGCACATATCATTTTCCGTGTGGAATGTTGTTTTGCTGTATAACCTACATAATAACATGTAAATGTGAACTGGAGTACCACATGGAATGTTTAACTAATGTCATTCAATCAAAGTGGTAGTGTCATAATGAATAAGGCACTAGTAAGCAGGTGTAAGCACAAATAAGCAGTAGTAAATATACATTAGTACCAATAAGCAAGTTTAAGTGTGCTTGCGCTGATGTAAGCAGTGCCCAGCATAGGAAATGTATATAATTATGTAGATGCATGTGCATGTGTATGTACAGATATATAATACATTATATATATATATATTTATATATATATATATATATATATATATATATATATATATATATCTATGAAGAATGAACGTCGTGACAATAAAGCATACAAAAAGAATGAGAAGGGAATCGACAGCAACTCCAGTATTATTTAGAGCTGTCAGCGTACGTCATAACAAGCTGGTCAGGGGTGAGCAAAGCACTGCTACTCACACCACAGGCAGGATACTACCAGTGGGAGTAACATTGTTGATCTGCTAAGTCTACTTTACAAACAATCACAGGGTAGTCCCTGGTAGGACTACCCAAAAATTGCTAGGATGGTTGGACCTCCGACCATTACACAAGCAAGGGCAGGTATGTTCAAGGACTAAATGGTGGGAGAGCCTGATAATACATGGGTTGGGACAACATACGTGTAGGGCCCCTAATGCTGGGGAGAGGGCAATGTGTGGAGGTGTGTCATGGCTGTGATAGCAACCGGTAAATGGATGGTTTGTGTGTATGTCGAACTCAGGTGAGGTGGAGGAACTATGGGTATGAAATTATGGATCCAGGAGTGTCAGGGTTGGATGGCCTAGCTCTAACTGGACCACCTCATGGAGGTCAGCAAGCTCGTTATAAGTATATATGCATACACACATGCATACATCTATATGTAGAAGAACATTCCCTGTAACACATTCATTCCTTTTGCAGACATAAATAACATGAAAGTGCCCCTACAAACCTCGACAGTAGATAGAATAATAGGTTGTGCATAAGAATAAAGGGATGAAACTGCTAAAATGCAGAAGTATGTACAATGTCCAAAGTCAGTGCTGTTCTCAAAAAATCAAATGTGAGGACTTTCTCACACATGGAATCATTCCTGTGATCTGCCTGCTACGGCAACACCAATCACTAAGCCGGTCCTATTTGTAATATAATTTCACCAAACATGTACATTATTAGCTCTCATGTGTAACATGTGCGTTACCACATAGTCATACTTATTAATCTATTGTAGTGTCATGTTAACAGGAATAATGATGTAATGAAGTATAGAGTCTAATCTTGAAATAAAGATGTGTGTCCCAGGTGGGACAACTCAAAAATTGTGAATAGTGTCCTATTGGTCACTCATTTCACCAATATTTGTGGACTAAAAGATTGGGATGTCTGAGGATATGTGGAGTGAGTCAACCCATGGGATGGATCTACAGGAGTAGGGAGTGGCCAATGTGTAGTGGTGTGGATACACCGTGTATCCAACTGGAGACTGGATGACTGCTGTGTTAGTGAAGTGTTGGGGTGGGTGTTTGGGGAACTAGGATTCATGGGTATATGGGTATATAGGCAAATGAAGCAGCACAGCAATAGTGCAGTGGTTAGAGCATCCGCCTAACGAACAGACATCCCCATTCTGAATCCCACTGCAGCACATACCATTTTCCATTGGTAATCTGTATATGAACATATTTCGACATCTGTCTGCTGTATATTAAACGTGAACTGGAGTGAAGTGTCAGTGTCATAATGAGTAAGGCACTAGTAAGCAGGTTTAAACATAATTAAGCACCAGTAAGCGTGTTTAAGTGCGTTTGCGCAGGGGTATGCATTGCCTTACAGACATATATATATATATATATATATGGTTGCAGACACATATATTATATATATATATATATATATATATATATATATATATATATATATGTGTGTGTGTGTGTGTGTGTGTGCGTAGATATACACAGATATACAGCTATGATAGGAAACAGCACACAAGAATGACATATGTTCACAGGCTATGCCAATGGAAGTGAGGGGCTCAAGCAAGAAACATGTAAAACGTAGCATGACCCCCCCAGCCGGACAGAGGAAACATACATACAAACCCGCAAACAATGTAAATAGTCCACTGCTCCCCAGACCACAGGCAGGATACAACCGGGGGGGTTACACAGTGCACCCATGAAATCTAATCTTGGAACACAGACAGGAGCATCCCTTGTGGGACACCCCAAAAATTGACATATAACCAAAGGAAGGCGATAAGATGACCATTCTGGCCAGGGTGTGTACATACCTGGAATACAAGGGTGGGAAAGCCTGATGACCCATGGGTCGAGACAATGTATGACATGTGTCCCGTGAAATGTAGAGTGGGCAGCATGTAGTGGTATGTTCAGACCTGACCTGCTCCCAGAATAAGGATGGGTGCTGTAGAGAAGGTGCAGGTGAGGAAACTATGGGTAGCTAGTTATGGGTCTTGGTGTGCAGGTGTTGGCTGATGTGGGTCTATATGGACAGCCCCAGGGATGTAAGCAAAAGTGTTCATTGGGCAGAGGTGTCACCCAATGAGCAGCCACATCCGCTACGAGTCCCACTGCAGCAAAGTGTAATCTACACGGCAAGGAATGGAATAACCAGATGTAGATGTATATATGTAGAGGTATGTGTGTGTATATCTACCCATAGCTACATGGGGATACACCTCTCCCTCCCCATAGTACAAATGTATACATACAGAGACAGAATACATATACATACCCACATATACATATATACATATGCAGACACCCATACACACCCATATATCGTTAGATATATATAGACAGCAATATAAAAATATATACATGTATGCATACATATACAGATATATCTGCATATAGTAATGTAATATATATATATATATGTGTGTGTGTGTGTGTGTGTGTGTGTGTGTGTGTGTGTGTGTGTGTGTGTGTGTGTGTGTAAATATACACATGTATATAGCTAGGATATGATACAGGAGTTATGAATTACATATGTTCACAGGCCGTGCATATGGGGGTGAGGGGTCCAGTCAACAAACGTGTAACACGTAGCATCAACCCCCCACCCCCACCCCACCCCCAGCTAGACCAGTGAAACATGCAGACACACAATAAGAGTTAACACACCACTGCTTCCCAGACCACAGGCAGGATACTACCAATGGGAGAGACCTGCCAGGTCTAATCTTGAAACAAAGACATCAATGTCCATTGTGGGACACCCCAAAAATTACTGATCATTGGAGTCAGTTCCTGTAATGATTCATCAAACCAGGCTGTAGACATACATGGACCAGTAGGTTGTGCAAGCCTGATAACCCATGGGTCAACACAACATACGCCATGGGTCCTGACACGCGGAGAGTGGGCAGTGTGTAGTGGTGTGGTTAGACTGCACCTGCACCCACAGTAAGGATGAGTGCTGTAGAGGAGGGGCAGGTGGGGGAACTATGGGTATGCAATTATGGGCCTAGTTGTGCAGGTGTTGGCTGGCGCAGTTGTATTAGGACTGCCTCGGGGATGCAAGTAATATTCCAAAATGGGCAGAGCTTACGCCCATACCTCTCAACCCCTAAGAGCAAAACTACTGGACAGAACATAAACCATTGGAGGAACAAATAGAGACAGAAAGCACATATTCCACTTACAACCTTAGAAAGCTGATAGAATAATAGGTATGCATTAGCATGACTCGGCTGAAGGATGTGGGGTCCTAAACCCAATTACTTGTCTGTATTTAATGGTGTCCTCACCCCCACCCAGGGGTGTGAGTGTCAGATGCAAACACCAAATACAGTGCATTTGCAAGTGCAGGAGCAAGAAGGTGTAAGCCTGTTTGGGCACCGGTATGTGAGTATCACACTTGTGAAACAATGTAGAGGCTAACTGAGTGTAAGAAACTGTGACTGGAGGTTAGCATTGCTTAGCTCCGCACAAACCCACGCACACCCACTCACAACTGCTTTAAAGTGCCTTAATCACTCTGTACCCAACAGCTCCTGTTCTGGCCAGCAACAAAATAACCAGCCTCTGCAAAGCTAGAACTCAGGACCCTGTACATCACAGTCATAGTAGTAAACCACTACACCATGATAGCAATACACATGAAGGAGGTATCAGCAAACTAATCCTCACAACAGGGAAATCAAACCAAATATGTGAACTGAATCTATGTACAGTGTAATGTTCTATAACCTGCCACAGACCAGAAATATGTGAATTGGAGTACTGAAGTAAACACAGAGTTGTGGTGTCACTGTAATAAAGTTATGAAGTCCCCAGGACCCCATACAGTGTATGTACACATGAATGACGGATACCAGACACATATATAACCTGTAATGAACATGACATAGCTTAGCCTTTTCAAAATCAGCCAATTACAGAAAAGTGTGTGAATCTGGTCCTACTTAAACCGAAGAGGCGGGAATATGGATCATAACTGGTTGTAGCATCCCCCTGCAGGCAGAATGGTTGGAGTGGGAGAAGGAACTCACTTCAGAGCGCAGCGCTGGGGCATCCAGGAGTCCAAATTCATGGTATGGCTCCTGGTAAAGCACCATGACAGGAGACTACTGCAGGGCCAGTACCATATGGGGGCCTGGGACAGTCTCGCCCGTGGCCTCACTAGTGCCACAGGCATCCCCTGGACTGGTGAGCAGGTCAGGCACCATCATACATACCTGAAGTGGCGGAGGGGGGATGTCCTGGAACAGTGGATCCAGGAAGCAAGGCGGATGCATAATGCCCCAGAACTGAGTAAGTACTCCTTCCACTACGTAGTTAATAATTGCCTAGCTTGTGTATAATATGGATAGGTATGGCTAAATATCACTGTACTTCTCTGACAGAGCAGATGAGCGTGCTGCAAACCAGCAAGCCTATGATGCTAGGCTGCAAAGGATGCGCCATGAGGCAGGTTAGTAAATAGCCTGCATGTACTGTCATAACAAATAAATGTAAGAGCCTCAGAAAGTGTTGTACCAGTATACAGAATTGTGTAATATGCTGCAAATAAAGATGTAACCCCTGCATTGCTTCTGTTTACTCTGCAGTCATATGTTGTTGTACTGTTGCAGTTATTAAATAGTACTGTTGTAGTAAGCAGTGTTACCCACACTGTGGTATGCAGATAAAATGTGTATGAAGTGCTGTATAACAATGTTGGAAGTGCAAACCGGTCAGTCATATTAGATTAAATACATTGCAAAGCCACACAATAATCGCCTGATAGCATAGTGTATAGTGATCTTAACTGTAATGCTTTTGTCACACACAACAGGGCTTAGGATCCCAGGAGCCCCAGTGAGTTGTATGCATAATCTTTCCACACAACTGTACACAGTTTGTTAGAATGTTCAGGGAGAAAGCTGTATGCATATATACACTTAACAACTGTACAGATTATGCTAGAATGCTCAGATAGAAAGTGGTATGCATATTCATACCCCTCAACTGTTCCAATCTGCCCAGTATGTCCTGATAAATGGCCCACATCACCTGCCTTTTGCCCTGTTCCCCTGACAAATTAGTGTGATGATCCAAGAAATGTAGGTGGCTGTAAATGACATATAACTGATAGTCAGACTTTTACATAGTCAGAGAATGTACATGCAAACATATCTGTCATCCTAGCATCTCACCCAAAGTGTATGACAGAGGTCTCAAAACATGTTGCATTAACACCTGCATCTTGTCAAGCCTGTATGTAAGACACAGGTCCCATACATACTAATCCACAAACATACCAATGTACAATATAACGCCATTAGGTAGTGTAATAATGCATGTAAGGGACAGACCACTTCAGTGACTATGAATGTTGTGAAAACTACATGGATTTATTAGTTGTTAATTGAACTCTCTCTCTCTCTCACCCCTACCATATGTGTAATAATCGATTTACACAACTCATTTGGTATGTCTACACTCCTAACCTTTGTTGGGGCATATGTCCTATTGGTTTATCAATATTCACATCCATTTCTATGCACGTGCCTTGTTAAAATACTCCCATATTGGTGTCCTGTTGCCAACAATGAAACCTGCTTGTTGTTGTAATGGCCACTGTTTACCCATATATGCATGTGTTCTGCCTGCTCTGCAACTATTTTATATCTGGTGCCCTGGGTAATGAGAATAGCTATGCATGCTGTTATAACCAATCATGAATTCTGTTGACTGTTACTAACCCATATCTGCCTTAAACATGCTACAACATAGCTCGTATGGAATGGCTGGTCCCAGCGGACCCACCTGTCCCACCTCAGCTGGCCATGGTACCGGTCACCAGCACATCTGGGACCCAGCCTGGGACCTCCTCCTCCATTGGCCCAGCACCACCTTTGGGTAGAACTGCCGCAGGGGATGGGGCTCGGCCACCCCAGGAGTGGGAGCGGACAGGAACCTGTCACCCGTGGTATGGTCCGAGACGTGGTGTGTAGGCAGCTTGACAGGGAGATTCGAGACTTCCTATGCCAGCTTGAGGGCCGAGTGGTGAGCCTGCCCCTCCTACACAGCCCCCAGCACAGACACCTTCTGGGCTGTGAAGGTGCAGTGGTGACTGCCCATGGGTGGGGACCACAGTCCTACTGTATCCATTTGTGGGCTCCTGGGCTTGCGACTTCCAAATACCCCTCCCTGTCCAAGGTGTCCCCCCCCACATGTCATATACCGCCCCTGTATGTGTCTTGTTTGTCTTGTCTGTCATCCTACCCAACTTATCCTCCCTGATCATACCTACTCCCCTTCCCCAACATCACACTCTCACCTAAAAATAAAAGAAAAAAAAGGGCAATCTGTTCCCGCAAAAAAAGGACGCCACATACATAGCTGTCCATGTTGCACACGTGTCCACTGGACACATGTAAATGTTTCTAATTGGCATCACAACATACTATTGTTGTCCTCACCCTTCTTTCAGGGTTGTGAGTGTCCAAATGTGCCGCCACATTTATTGCATATGTACAGCCATTGCTGTAGAAGAAATGGACAGCTATGGACCTTCCCTACACCCTTCCTGCACATCCCTAGCTACCTTGCCTACTGTCTTTTCCTCTTTGTGCCCCTTTTTCACCACTTTCCTATCACCCCTTTTTTCTTTTCTTTCAAAGAAATTAGTGTGAGGGTAAGTGGGAGTAAGCACTTTTAAGCAGCAGTGAGCAGGTTCCAGCCTATTTGCATGGGGGTAAGCACTGCCTACACAGGTTAAGCTATCAAAAAGGTAACGGAGTGTAAGGAACTGTAACCAAAAGTAACCACTGCTTACTGTCGCGCAAACCCACGCACACCCACTCACAACTGCTTCAAAGTGCCTTAATCACTCCGTATCCAATGGTCCTTGTTTGGCCCATTAACAAAATAAACAGCCTCTGCAAGGCTCGAATCCAGCACCCTGCATACCACAGCCAATGTGTTTTGCCACTAAGCCATGGCAGTTATACAGACATTGGATGTTATCACAAACATATCATCCAGCACAGTCATTCAACAGTATAGGAAATGTATTCCATTATGTAGATGTATGTGTGTGTGTTTATGTCCAGATATAGATACATACATAGATATATATATATATATATATATATATATATATATATATATATATATATATATCAAGAACATACCATGTGACAACAAAGCATTAAAAAAGAATGAAAAGGGAAACACCAGCAACTCCTGTATTATGTAGCGGTGTTGTCCTATGTAATATCAAGACTCCCTCAGACAGACATGTATCATTAATACACACAAACATTTGTACATTGCCCAAATACATTACTTTGTACATTTTATTTACATTAACAAAACAGTTCTTGTCCAATTATTACGTGAGAACAGTACTCTTGCAAGGTGCTGTGTGCAACACCATCATCATTAAAAGTTAAATGGGGTAACCATAGAGGGACAGGTAGTGTCATGTGTACAATGGGGTCGTCTGCATCACATGTACCTGGAACCTTTTGGAGTCATGTGCATACCAGGATTGTGTGCCTGAGAGAGGGATGAGGACAGCAGTAGTATGTTGTGATGCAAATTAAAAAGGTTACGTGTCCAGTGGATACGTGTGTGAAATGGACAGCTATGTATGGGGCAAAGGTTGTTCTGGAAACAGGTTGGCCTTTTGTTTCCATTTTCGTAAGGTGAGAGTGGGATGTTGAGGAAGGAGAGTAGGTATGCTTGTGGAGGATAGGTTGGGTAGGAGATCAGACAAGACAGCATACAGGGGCGGTATATGACACATTTGGGGGGATACACCTCGGACGCGGAGGGGTATTTGGCAGTCACAAGCCCATGAGCTCCCAAATGGAAACAGTGGGACGGAGGTCCCCACCCATGGGCAGCCACAACTGCACCTTCACAGCTGCAAAGGTGGCTGTGCTGGCAGCTGTCTAGGAGGGGCAGGCTCACCTTCTAAATGTGACACTCTGCCCTCAAGCTGGCATAACTGGCCTCAAAACCCTTTATTGAGCCCCCTACGCACCATGGCCTGGACTGTATGATGGCTGACAAGTTCCTGTCCGGACCTGCTCCAAGGGGGGGCAAGCCCCATCCTCAGTGGCGGTTCCACCAGAAGGTAGTGCAGAGCCAACAGAGGTGGTGGTCCAAGACTGGGCACCAGATGTGTTGGTGCCTGGTGCCATGGCCAGCTGAAGTGGGACAGGTGGTTCCGCCGGGACCTCCAATCCCATAAAGCCTATGGTGTTGCAGTATTAACACAGATAAGGCTTAGTAATAATCAACAGCATTCAGGATTACTTATAACAGCATGCATAGATATTACCATCAGCCCAACACAACAGATGTCATACATTTGCATAGGGAGCACAACACATGCATATATACTGCATGACATCTGTCCAAAGCATAGATGACTTGTGACTGCAGCTACAAACAGTGGCCCATTACTGGCATGTCACTGTGATAACCAAAGACAGTGACTGTCATAACACTGTTTCATGTAACGTATGTCCAATCAGGGATGCAATGGCAGTAACCCTCATCACTGTCACCGTGTAATGACTGCAATCCTCACACTATGCTTCTGCAGTTCACAGATGTGTGTTCTGTGAGTAACACAAGAAACAAATGGTTCCACACACTGACCAGTCCACAGATGACCCTACAGATGGGGGTTTCCTCACAAACAGAGCACTGTCTTGTCAGTTATTAAAACATGCAGACTAGCCATTACCACACACAACCTGTTAAAGTGGCAGTAGTCTGAATGAAGCATAGCGACACTTATATGCTGTAATCATGTCTGGTACATTACCCTCCTGTCTTTAGGCTATTTTTCACTGTGTATGTTGTTTGTGGAATATCCAGATATCATATGTGATGCTGTTTACCAAACACCAGATCCAGGTTCCACTCACAGTGACTGTCATGGGCAAACACCGACATGATGTTCCTAGATATTGTACTGTGTTTCCATGCAATTGGCTATGGGAATGTCACCACAGCTGTTCCACATGACATCAGCTAGAGGAGGACTGCAATAGGTGCAGAGGCCATCACCTGATCATGACCATCACTTACAAAATACAAGCTGCTGCTGAGCAGGTGTACATCTCCACATCCACCAGAGAGTGTGTGGGAGGGACAGACAGAGGCAAACTACATCAGAGAAGGGCTGGGAGACTAAAACCTAAGCATCATCTGTCACACACCTACCAGTACAGGGGTTCAAACCCCTGACTGACTAGCCATTACTATTACAAGGGCATGCAGTTACTCCATGTGCCACATAGCTGCCATGTTGGTGTGCTGTAAGAACATATATGTGTGCTGGTGAGCGACATCTGCAACATAGATATAATAGACATACATTAGGTGTAGCACACATGGCTGTCCAACATGAACAGATGTCATTGTCAACACAACCACACTCTCTAAGGGACTCAGACGCATTGGCACACTTTGGCAGGCTCACAAATGCACTTCCTAACTACTTAGTTTGCCACACTACAGTAATGCATAAGTATTACATGCACCACAGGGGATATCCTGAGGTTCTATGGGCTAGGACATGTGAACATGTCTGACATCGGTCAGTATGCCAATGGGAGTTATACTGGGTGTGACTGTGGTTGGGAACATCATACCCCACACGCAGACACAAGGTGCCAGTACTGACATGCATGTGTGCATTGCTTCATTGGTGTGTAGTGGCTGGCTGTGCAAGATGCTGTAGAAGGCTGGGTGAGGGGTAATCCTTGGCATCAGGCCACCTGACAATGGTCTGCAGTGTGGTTCAAGGGTGTAGTGTCTGCAATGTCCCACACAGGTGGCTATCGTATGAACTGTCCTGTCATCCTGGTTACCTTTGGGTGTGGCCTTTGCTTTGCAATGCATGCCATGTCTGTGTTTGATAGTCCTTGATATGGACATTGCCTGGGATGTGCACATCCCACTACAATGTACAGTGACATGTTTAAGTGTACCTGGTTTGCCTGGCACATGTTGTGTACACAGACTATCATCAGATGTGCCAATACTGGCCTGTGTCAATACTGGCCTGGTGTGGCAGGACCTCCTAATAGACAGCAGGTTGACCCTGCTCTGGCATTGATAGCATGATACAGGTATTTCCTGGTGTCAGTGGAATCTGTCTATATAGGGCATGTGTGTAAGGCATTGTATGTCCTTTGTGGATCACATTTGATGGCACCACATATGTTGCAGGCGTCCAGTGGGGAACATAGTGAAGACACATTGTACGCAAGTATGTGCCTATTGTACTGTTGGACTGGGTGCCATGCCCTCTGCAGCCTACTGCAATCACACCATGCCTACTATCTGTCAACAATGTGCAGGGTACTAGCAACATAGCGGGATATTCTAGGCAAGTGTGTTTGTGTATGACACATGGGTTCAGACCATATTCTGGGTAATGGTACGGTTGCTTACTTTGTTCACCAGGCCTTTTGCCAGATGTAGGGGTATGACTTATCAACCCAGTTTCTTGGCTGATTGAAATCTGTAATCCTCGTGAGGTGGACATTGTGACATATAATATGGCCACCATATAGGAAAACTACAACATCTGCTCCTCAACATGTCCAGTGGTTAGACACTCACAGCCACCTCCACACAGGCTCTGACTGTCAAACACACAGACATACACACACACACACACACACACACACACACACACACACACACACACACACACACACACACACACACACACACCTGCCATGTCTTGAAATAGAATTCCTACCTAACTAGTTTATCACACTACAGCATTATGCAGTTATAGCACACGCTATGGAGAGTACAGGGCTACCCCATCCCCAAAGGTGTATTTCACAAGAAATGACATCAGCGGGTTTACCAAAGTAGGGCATTTCACATTTCCTGAAGCAGACAGTAAGAGACACACAACTGACATATGTGGGTATAGAACCATGACCAAGATCAATATCACACTACTGCATGAAGATGTTATAGGATGCACCATGAGGATTACTAGGGAACCTGTTCCCCAGAGGTGTATTTGACAAGGAATGACATCGGCAGGATTACCAAAGTAGGGCATTGTAAATGTCCTGCAAGTGAGTAGGCTATAATGCATTGCTCCCTACACAGAAATTGAAACGCACAGAAAACATACATAACTGCCATGATTGTGGATGGAACCCTACCACAGTTCTAAATCACACTCCAGCGGTACGCACTTACCCGACATGCTACAGAGATTACTGGGTTACAGCAGTCCCAGAGGTGTATTTTTAGGTGGGTGACATCAGCACCCTTGCCAAAGGTGACTATGTGAAGTGTAAGGAGTGTGCATACTCTAAAAAGCATTGCTCCCTTCTCAGGAAGGCAGGCATAGTTAGCATGTCTGGGATTAGAACACCTACCAAATTAGTTTATTACACTTCAGCATTATGCAGTTACAGGACATGTTACAGAGATTACTGGGTTATAGCAGTCCCAGAGGTGTACTTCTAGGTGGTTGACATCAACAGGATTGCCAAAGGTGAGTATGTGAATTGTAAGGCGTGTGCGTACTCTAAAAAGCATTGTTCCCTTCTGAGGCAGACCGACACACACACACACAGTTGTCATGTCTGGGATTAGAACACCTACCAAACTAGTTTATCACACTACAACATTATGCAGTCACAGGATGCAATACAGAGATTACTGGGTTACAGCACTCCCAGAGGTGTACTTCTAGGTGGGTGACATCAGCAGGATTGCCAAAGGTGAGTATGTGAATTGTAAGGAGTGTGCATACTCTAAAAAGCATTGCTCCCTTCTCAGACAGGCAGACACACACACACACACACACACACACACACTGTGATTAGAACACCTACCAAACTAGTTTATCACACTACAGCATTATGCAGTTACAGGACGTGCTACAGAGATTACTGAGTTGCAGTAGTCGCAGAGGTGTACTTCTAGGTGGGTGACATCAGCAGGATTGCCAAAGAAGGGCATTTCAAGTGTACATGTCTTTTACCTGTGTGTACCCACTGCTTACTGTCGCAAAACCCCATTTACACCTGCTTACAACTGCCTTATTCAGTCCTAAATGACATTATCAACAACCCTTGTAGGTCTTGAACTCTGGACTATGCACACCAAGGTCACTGGACTTAGCACTTAGCCATCACAGTTGCATACATGGTTCATGGTTTTTATAATACACATCTTAGTACAGGTATTCCACAGTACTGAAAACAAATGGGACAGTCACTTTGTGTACATATGTGCAGTAGCCTTGAATGTACTGTACTCTGTGAAACAACATAGACAAGTCTACAACTGTACAACTGTCATCTGTCATAACTAAATACATATATGCACCTATGGGATGTGTACACACACACACACACATATATTTATATATATATATATATATATATATATATATATATATATATATATATATATATATATATATATATATATACACACATGTCTAAATAGCCTTTGTGACACAGAAGGGTTCCAAAGAAACTGACATGTACACAAAACAGAGGCATCTCTTGTTTTATAACATTTAAATCTTAATCAGTTCACCAGGGAAGAGATGGTTGTTGTATATGTGGAGTTTGGGATGGGGAATGATGGCTAAGGAAATATACCCCGTGGATTGTAGAGTTTGGATGGGGGAGTGATAGGTATGGACATATACCCTGGTGACCACTTCTGTGTCACTGCTAGACAGTGGCACAGGAAAATAACATACCCAACTGTAGTCATTCTTGACTGTCTATTCTTTTCTGTTCCTATCTATGTAATAATTTGTAGACTTCACACACCACACATGATTACCATGGTGTGCAGCATGTTAAAAGACATAATGCATGTGTATGCCTGGCTACAGGGTAGTCATACACACACACACACACACACACACACACACACACACACACACACACACACACACACACACACACTTGCCAGTATTGTGCATGCACGTCTTGCATATGTAAAGGTAACTAGTAGAGTGGTATGCAGTTGGGGTATGTGCCACAGAACCCATACGATTACACTTACTCTGATTCTGCTTCTGAGCTGGGTGACATCACAGGACTGATTACTTGCAGTGGGGAGGGGGGGGAAAGGGTGGTTTAGCAGATGACAAGAATAAAGGCCAGTGCAAAAGGTGGTTTCTCTTTTGAAAGCAGCAAAATCCACTGTCATGACAGGATGCAGACACAAATACACACACTCAGCCATTTGCTGACACACACACAGTTGCCAGTTGTGGGATCAGAACTCCTGCCTATCTACAGATCACTATTACATACTACACAATTACGAGACGTGCCACAGAGATTACACCTTTCAAGGTAGTCAGAATGCCCTTCCAAGATTGAGGACATCAATAGGGATACTGACAGTTAAGATGTACATAGCTGTAAACCTGTGTGTTTAAAGTAGGAGTCCATAACAACCTGTATGCACAAACAAGACACATCATCTGCAGGTAAGACATAGGTAGGCCTGAGAGGTATAGATGTAGCACAATAAGCCGTGAACTGTAGTATGCCCATCTGTGGAGTGGACAACTGCTATTACTATACAGGGTTATAGTGGTCATGCTCATACACATAGAATCACAGGACTTGTTTGGATGCATTGACTCCAATTACACAAGGTGACAGTGGGAATGCTCATACGCTTAGTAGCACAGGGCTGTTTGGGATTCACTATGACTACAACTACACAAGGTTATACTGGGCATGCTCATACACTTAGAAACAAAGGGCTTGTTTGGATGCACTGACTCAAATTACACAAGGTGGCAGAGGGTACACTCATACACTTAGCAGCACAGGGCTGTTTCAGATGCACTCCGATTCTAACCACAGAAGGCCATAGTGTGCATGCTCATACACTTACATGTACAGAACACATTGTAATTGACTCCTATTGTAAACACACAGGTTTACAGCTATGTGCATCTTAACTGTCAGTATATATGCACATCATACAGGTTTACTACAAGATACCTGTATATGGCCAGTAAATGATATAACTGTGTCTGTGCTGTGTGATACACATGCATACATGTACATGAAGTACTGCCATATATATGTGAAGTATACACAATCATGCATGTGTGGAAGTGACACACAATGGGTTAACTGGGACACACAGGTGAATGCTAACTACAGCATGTGTTACATACATTGCTGCCCTGAAAGGCATACATTGATAGCAGGTTGTGGACAGTGGCATTATATTTGGAACAGTGGCATGTGCAAGCATAATATGTGAGCCCCATTGTCTAATGGTACTGAGGGGCAGGTGTCAAGATGACCTCTCCCGGCTGTGTTAGTAGTTGTCATTATTAGCAGGACCGCTGCACTAAGTATATCTGACATTGGTCATATACACAATGTCTGCTGCTGTCTGTCACCTTAGATGTAGCATTTGATACCAAGCACATTACTGCCGCTTGCAGTGATGTCATGGTATGAGTGGCAACTGCTTGACCAAAACAATGAGCCAATGTCCTGCTGTAATTATGAGGTTGTCCAGTGTCTGTCATTCTGGGATGTCATGACTGAAAGACAAGCCTTTGTAACAGAGCACATGCATCCATGATTCAAGGGAGTGTGGATAATACCTAGGTCACATTTACCCATATAGTGGCATTCCAAGGCAAAAGTCCTAAACACAGAAGTAACACCCTGACACCTACACGACAATTGCATTGGATGCTTATGCTAACCAGTACTAGATGTGTGGCTTTCGTAATCCATTTGGTCAATGTAGAACCTACAATGGGGAATATTGACATCTGTGCAGTGAGGAACACCTGGCTGAAGGCTCTGTAGCACACAATTGCACTACCATCATATAACTCAGATCCAGACATGTGGGCCATAACACTTGTATGTACCATTCCAGGTGGTGGTGTCCACATATTCATGAAGGCTACTCACAAGTAAAGACCACTACTCTGACATAAGTCATCACAGATGAGTCAGGTACAGGTGACAGTGGCAAAAGCTGCATATTTGACCAGGAATGTTTGACTGATGCCTTGGACACTACGGGTGTATTCAGTCAAAATAATATCATCCTTGAAACTAACACTGTTCTTGTGAATAATGTGGTTTCTAATATTGACAATGATTTACTTAGAGGTGACATGGGTAAGCTAGATGAGGTTGATCCAACTGAGAAAGGAGAAGTCAGTAATGTCCCTCATAATCCATTGATAATATCTAACAGTAAGGGTGATTTTAAAATTTACAACTACTCTAGTTCTAACATCACTAGAGACATGGCCAATTTGTTGTCAAAGGGATATACTTCTGTACCAACTCAGAAACTAGACATAGTGAAAACAATCATTGACATTAAATTATTTGTGAGAAAGTTGAATTTAACCTTGATGATGGGCAAATCTACAACTAACCCTGGTCCCTTTTTTGTCTCAAGTACTTTTAATCCACCTTTGAACCCAGTCCTACAAACATTTGAACAAATCTGTGAGTTGGACATTAGACAGATCCCACGATTTAATAAAAAGGTGTTGAAATCTAATATTTCCAGTGATGAAAAAGATTTCCTAGCTTTTATTAAAACTCAGAGGATAAGGGTGTGTAAACCAGATAAAGGTGGTGGGTTGGCAATTTTTGACATCAATGACTATGTCTCTCATACGGAAGAGTTACTTGACTCATCAGCTTACCAACTAAGCTCACGTTCCGAGGTGAACGGAGCCTACCAGTTGATCAATACGTGTATTAAAGACCTGTTCATCGATGGTAGTATTGATCAGAAAACATACAATTACTTTTCTGTACTTTACCCACGGTACCCTTACATGTTTGGGATTCCCAAACTACATAAGAGTGTAGCTTTACCACCCTTACATCCACTAATTGATGGTCAAAATTCACCCACAATATCCTATAGCGAAATTTGTGGACGACTTGTTAAAAAAGTACCTACTGCCAGAGGTTCAAGTGTGTAAGGACTCGTGGTCCTTTCCAGCAGACCTAAATAAAATTGAGTATAACAATGATTATAATTTTTTAACTATAGATGTCAAAGATCTTTATACTTGTATTCCCCACTCAGTGGGTATTGATTGGGCAGCTGCCAGATTGAGGCAGAATGGTGCATCTAACAGTGAAATTAGCCTAGTAATTGAATTGCTGGACTTGGTGTTAACTAAAAATTATTTCAGGTTTGAGGAATCATTCTACTTGCAAATATCTCGTATTGCCGTGGGATCCCCTTGTGGGGGGAGTTTTGCTAACATTGTCATGGCCCAGTGGGAGAGAGAGTACATGTTTAACAACCCTGATATAATTAGTAAAATCATTTATTACACCAGGTTTCTGGATGACATCTTCATATTGGTGAAGGGTTCAGCCCAGGTAGGGTCAGAACTATTGCACTATTTCAATGGTACAACAGATTTTCTCAGGCTTACTTCATCATTTGGCACAGAAGAAATAGCATATTGGGATCTGTTAGTAGTAAAAAATAGAGCCTTACACTGTTATCAAGCAAGTATTTATAGGAAGGCAACATACTCAAATGATTTCCTTCATTTTTCGAGTTGCCACCTGTTTCACCAGAAGCGCTCGGTCGTGAAAGGCCAATTGGTAAGAGTGGCTTGCATGAAATGACACAGTTGTGTGATTTTTACGGGGAGTGTGACCGCCTCAAGCTAATGTTTCTAGATCGAGGATACCCTGAAGACCTAATTGATAGGTTGATAGATGAGGTTACAGGTAAAATATTGAATGGATTTTATTCACCAATATTAACGGTAAAAACCCAATCAATGTGATACAACGATGGATACATCAAGCAGGTCACTAGAAATAGTAACCCCTATGTATAGAAATGACAGTAGGTCATCATGTAGTGTTAATAATTTCTGTTTGAAATTTATCACTACATTTACCTGTGATAGTCATCTAGTAAAGGGTATATTAAAGAAAAATTGGGAATTATTTAGATCATTCCCAATGTTATGGGATAGATTAGGAGACACACCCCATACAATTTTTAGAAGGGGTAGGAATTTGAAAAATGTTCTTGAATCAGCAAACCTTCAGACCACAAAGGTAACCGGTATGTTTAAATGTGAAGCATGTAATTATTGTAAGTACATGGAAACTTCCAACAATTTTGTGGTCAATAATTTGAAATACAAGATGAGATTCAAGTTCAATTGCAACTCCAAGTTTATAGTTTACCTTGCAAAGTGTAAACAGTGTAATGGTTTCTATATTGGGAAAACGGAGCGTAAACTCCGGGAGAGAGTCTACGAGCACCAGTATGCAATCAATAAAAGAAAAATGGATAATGCATTGGCAAAGCACATACATTCTTTTCCTGGTCATAGTTTTTCATACATGGCCATAGACCAAGTAAATATATCCCCAAGAGGGGGTACGACACCAATTCTTTTAGAAGAATTGTAATTAGCATGGCAGATCAGGCTAGATGCCTATAGACTGCCTGGGTTAAATGACATGTGTTCAGTAACTTGTATTTTGAAAAATAAAAATATGTGCAAATAGTATATTTGGCACACAGTATACAATGGAAATTGTGTGCCAACATATTATTAAATTTCAATGTAATATTAAGTCTATGTATATGTAGAAGTGAAGTAAAGTTAGCTGAAAGATTTTTACATACACATATACAATTATATATTTTCTATATATTTATATAAACATATATACATTCTTATGTTTACTTACAAACATATTACATATACACATTTTTTCCATACAATTTTAAATATATTGTTTGTATAATATGTAAAATATATTTGGTATTTGACAGTTCAAAGTGGGTTTTAGAGACATTGAGTGGTTTTAAGAATTTTATGAACTACAACTTTAAATTTTACAATGCAGTATGGCAATGAATCTTTGATGTCAGCAGAGTAATTAATTTAAATTTGTGGTGCTTTTAATCACAAGGTCTTCTGAGGAAGTTTGCTTCAGTGCAAATGAAAAGCGTTTTTATTATTGTGCTTAAAGTTTTGTATAATCATGTTCATTACAAGTAAACCTTGAATTCAAATTTGTTTCCCGCAAGCTGTTTTTGTTATATCCTCATATACATCCACCACCATGTCCTCAGACTACCAACACACATCCATAAATGTGGTATGACATAGTATGGTAGAACACCAATAAATCTTCAATTGGTGGACTGTACCTAGCCCTACATCAACTGTGCAAAGTACCCATGTACTGACACAGTTGTATAATGTGTTATGCAATGCAATAATACCACTGTTTGCAACCAGGTCAGTTGTACACATACCAGGGTCCCTCAGATGTTGTCAGCATTAACACAGTTGACTGTTGCTGTACACCAGTAGACAACACCCTCATGGCTGGATATGACCTAAATGTACCTGCCCTGAATATGTACATCCCACACTCATATGACATAAATGAAAATACCATAGCTGTTGTTGTCCTTTCTACATACAGGTGGCTACATTCATTACACACATGCACATGGAAGATAGGTCCATGACTGCTGAATGCTAACAGTACATAAGGTTTGATATCTATGTTGACAGAGGTAATATTCCCTCTGTACTGGTCACCCATGACACCTATCGTATCAAAGAACAACCCATGTGGCATGTATGTCATTTGACATGTCCACCAAATGCAATGCCTACAAACATACCCAAATAACAGGATCATAGGACCTACACACATGGTCTGTATTGACAGACTCAGAGAAATACAGCTATGCTCTGTATGTTCCTGAGTAGTTACAGGTGATATGTCCATGACATGTACAGCCATGTGTGACCACAGCTCCTACGTATACCCCATGTCAACAATTGCAAGCCGTGCATGATGTGTGCTGTCTGGACATTAACCTTATTACCACAATAGCCAGAATGGGCTGGAGTGAAATGTTTACAAGCCACAGACCTCGCACATGCTTGAATGAGTGTAATGCCTAGCTCAAACAGAGCACATTGCTAGCACTCTTCCAGTAATCATGAGGTGTCTGTGAATTGCAGTCCCCTGGCTTCACCATGGAACTGTTAAGTAACAGTTTGTGGGATCATGACATGGAATATTGCTGTGTGTATGTCTTGCTGATATGTGCTGTTGGCATAAATGTACACTTGGCTACTCAGTGAAAGTGGTTGTGTGTCCTACCAATACATGAATACAACATCCATTATGGTGTAATGCTCGGCTAGGTTTCACACATGGTTTGGAAAAGATGTGGAATGTATCCTCTTGACCTGCTAGTTCACTTACTGATGGAGACTGCATATGTGTACATGCATTGATGTGTGTTTAGATTCCATGCGTGTGCAGTGTCTGATGTTTGAGGGTGACTGTTGTCTTAGTACATCATGCTGTTGCAATGCAGCCTCAACATTGCCAACTGTATATGGTGATATGCTCAAAGTACAGTAAGCTGTACTTTAGGTATGGACAGATGTTTGGACATGACTATTAAGTGGTGGGGCTACTTTGCAGATGAATGAATACTGAGGGCAGCTCACAGGTGTGTTACAACCATTCCTACAATAACCTGTGCAACTGCTAAGCTATGGTTTTGTTAACCAAAGTGGAAGACACACAACGTAGAATGCAGTAAGGGTGACACTGAAGGCAAACCTCTTGACACCTGTAACAGTAACACCTCCCCTGTGCATATATTGTGCATATATCAGCACAGCTGGCAAAGGAAAGAGACACTACACTTTGTAGCGCATGCGATGGTGCTATAACTCTGTAATACCTGTCATGAGATAGGCAGGTGTTTGATTCACAGTACTGGCACGTGTGGGTGTGGGTGTGTCCATATAAGTCACGTATGGTGGGGAATACATCCCAAATGTTTTTCACTCTCCTGAACACTGTTGTAGACATCGGTACAGAGTGAAGTGTAAAAAGAAAGGCATAGGCAGGTGGTTGAATCTCACACATGTCAAGTGTCTGTATGTGTGTGACATAGGTGTATATATTTATGAATTTCACAGTGTGTGTGTGTGTGTGTGTGTGTGTGTGTGTGTGTGTGTGTGTGTGTGTGTGTGTGTGTGTATGTATGTATGTATGTATGGCTGTCTGTTCCCTGGAGTGAGGCTGTATTTTACCAGAGTGAAATGTTAAGGCCCCCTCCCCCCATCCACTCAATCTAGTATCCGTGTTGATGTCATCAATCTTAGAAGGGCATTTTAACCGCCTGTAAACATGTACACCCTGGGGTGAGGCTTGTTGTTATATAGCCTACTGATGAACCCCCCTCCCCACATACACTCACTGCAATCTAGTATCCCTGTTGATGTCCTCGATCTTAGGCCATTCTGACTACCTGTACATGTGTAATCTCTGTGGTGTGTCTTGTAATTGTGAAGTATTATAATGATGATTTGCACATAGGCAGGGGTTCCCATCCCAACACTGACAACTGTGTGTGTGTGTCAGGGAGTGTGTTACTGTGTCTGTGAATCCCTGAGTGTGTGGGTGTGTTACTATTTCTGTGAATCCCTGAGTGTGTGGTTGTGTCTGTATTTGCATCCTGTCATGAGAGCGGGTATTACTGCTTCCCAATGAGAAGTCAGCTTTTCCACTGGCCTTTACCCTTGTCATCTGCTATACCACTCTTTTACCTCCTCCCCGCTCCAGGTAACTATACCTGTGATGTCACCCACTATGGATGTGATGGCTCTGAACACAGTAGCTTACTACACAGCTATCATGCTCTTGGATCATTAGATCAGTAAACATAATTGAAACTTGGGAGATTATAACTGTGATGTGGAAGCTACAAAGTGCATGCAGGTATTGTCATACAGACCTATGAGTAGTCAACGTTTACATATGGGACACTAACCACAAACACTGACATCCCCCGACATATGCAATTACACCTGAAAGAGGAAGGCAGAACATCAAGATCAACATGCAGTTACTGTTGTTACACATGATACATACTGTCAAATGTACAAAATGCATTCTAACACTGTAATACATGGTATGTCTGCTGCCTGTCAGCACTACTCGATAATATTAATCTACAATTGTCTTCCTAGTATGTTCACCCTGTGCATCAGACCATATGAGCATGTCCCTGCACCGATGGTGTGGATGACAGGGATGCGGCACAGGCATCATCATATGCATAGGGTGATAATGTTTGCCAGAGGCCTAGGCTGCACCATTGGATGACATCATGTGTGTGGGTTAGGGCCTTTGATCTCATTGGGCGTGTGTGGATGTTATGCGTGTGTGTGTTGAGGTGTCTTACATTTGTTTCTGGTGTGTGTGTGTGTGTGTGTGTGTGTGTGTGTGTGTGTTTGTGTGTGTACGTATGCACACAGGTCTGGCATGTGGCTGGCCTACACAGAAGTATTATTGACAGCTGCAGACTGTACAGGGCAGGTTTCAGTGTTCAAGGTGTCTGGCCACAGCCACGTAACCTGCGCCTGCCAGGGGTTGCACGGGCACTACCAGGCAGAGGTTCAGACTGGGTGCTGTCTGATGACACATGTCCACTGGAACCGTGTCCCTGTTGGGACCATCCAGGACCAGGTACACATGGCCTGCTGTGTCCTGGTGTGGACAGCACAGCACAGCATCAGCTGCACTGCTGCTGCTACTGCCACTATGGGAGTGGGCATGTGAAATAGCATGTTCACATAGACCTTCAACAGGTGATGTAGCTGGCCCACGTCCACATGCCTGACGCCTCACTCTGACCAGATGTTCCAGCACAGACATTCCACGCTCAAGGATTGACATGCCACGGTCAAGGACTCCCACCATGTCACCCAATGTCTATTCAAAACATCTGGCA